>NC_143046.1:89405000-89702500 GCF_057628025.1 Oncorhynchus mykiss
TCATCAGACCAGGAAATTATGTCACCTTCTAGCTGTCTCCTTCTTCCTCAGACTGCTCACCTGGGGTGCGTTAATAAGTATGACAGAACGATGTGTAACGTTGAATTCAACGAAAACGGTACTGTACTGAACGACCGGTTGAAAAAGGTTGTGATAATGGTGGCCAAGAGGGTGAGGGTTGTGGTGTGAATGTATGGTGTGAATGTATGGTGTGAATGTATGGTGTGAATGTATGGTGTGAATGTATGGTGTGATTGTATGGTGTGATTGTATGGTGTGATTGTATGGTGTGAATGTATGGTGTGATTGTATGGTGTGATTGTATGGTGTGAATGTATGGTGTGATTGTATGGTGTGATTGTATGGTGTGAATGTATGGTGTGATTATATGGTGTGGTTGTATGGTGTGAATGTATGGTGTGAATGTATGGTGTGATTGTATGGTGTGATTGTATGGTGTGATTGTATGGTGTGATTATATGGTGTGAATGTATGGTGTGATTGTATGGTGTGCTGCAATTTTAAATGATCCCACCCATATTAATCAGGACACACCCACCAAAACGGGAGCAAGCGTACCTCAAGGGCAGTTGAAGAACGGTGCGTTTTGGGGAAATGTGTCATTCAGTATTAACCGTCACGCAATGTAGAAAACATTGAGACAAACTAAACGTACCCTTGTTCATCGGAGCAGGAAGTGACGTCATATCCTTCTGCCACCAAAACAACTTCATAGACGTGTGATGCGACGCGATGGAGCGAGTGTTGGGAAGATGGCGGAGACTTACAGTGGGGCAAAAAAGTACTTAGTCAGCCACCAATTGTGCAAGTTCTCCCACTTAAAAAGATGAGAGAGGCCTGTCATTTTCATCATAGGTACACTTCAACTGTGACAGACAAAATTAGAAAAAAAATCCAGAAAATCACATTGTAGGATTTTTTTTTTTTTTTAAATACTTTTTTGCCCCACTGTATATTCTGTTGGAAACTGCTGTCGGGGTGAAGATGAGAGTACAGAGCATGAGAACGGGCTTGTCGTGAAAAACAAAAACGAAACGAGAAGTAATGTTGTAATCAATGTTACCTGGGGGATCCGTTTGAAGGAGGAGCCTCATCAATGTTACCTGGGGGATCCGTTTTGAAGGAGGAGCCTCATCAATGTTACCTGGGGGATCCGTTTGAAGGAGGAGCCTCATCAATGTTACCTGGGGGATCCGTTTTGAAGGAGGAGCCTCATCAATGTTACCTGGGGGATCCGTTTTGAAGGAGGAGCCTCATCAATGTTACCTGGGGCATCCGTTTGAAGGAGGAGCCTCATCAGTGTTACCTGGGGGATCTGTTTGTAGGAGGAGCCTCATCAATGTTACCTGGGGCATCCGTTTGAAGGAGGAGCCTCATCAGTGTTACCTGGGGGATCTGTTTGTAGGAGGAGCCTCATCAATGTTACCTGGGGCATCCGTTTGAAGGAGGAGCCTCATCAGTGTTACCTGGGGGATCTGTTTGTAGGAGGAGCCTCATCAATGTTACCTGGGGGATCTGTTTGAAGGAGGAGCCTCATCAATGTTACCTGGGCGATCCGTTGAGTCTCTCCATTCTAATGTAAAGCTAGTCTCTATAAGATACCCTGTAAAAGCTTAACGAGATACCTTGTAAGAGCTCTGTGAGATACCCTGTTAGAGCTCTGTGAGATACCCTGGAAGAGCTTAACGAGATACCCTGGAAGAGCTCTATGAGATACCATGTAAGAGCTTAACGAGAAGAGCTTAACCCTGTAAGAGCTTTATTAGTTACCTTGTAATAGATTTATGAGATTCTCTTTGAGATACCCTGTTAGAGCTCTGTGAGATACCCTGTTAGAGCTCTGTGAGATACCCTGTTGGAGCTCTGTGAGATACCATGTAAGAGCTCTGTGAGATACCATATAAGAGATCTGTGAGCTATCCTGTTAGAGCTCTGTGAGATACCCTGTTAGAGCTCTGTGAGATACCCTGTTAGAGCTCTGTGAGATACCCTGTTAGAGCTCTGTGAGATACCCTGTAAGAGCTCTGTGAGATAACTTGTGAGAGCTCTGTGAGATACCTTGTTAGAGCTCTGTGAGATAACTTGTGAGAGCTATGTGAGATACCCTGTTAGAGCTCTGTGAGATACCCTGTTAGAGCTCTGTGAGATACCCTGTGAAAGCTCTGTGAGAACTTGTGAGAGCTTTACGATGAATAAGGAATGTTATCTGGGAGGTCTGCTTGAGGTGCTGGGAGGTGAAGCATGGGAAAAGTGGAATCAATCACAGTCACCAGGAGTCTGCTCATTCTGCTGAATTGTATTGTTGAAGAATAGATAAAAATTGCTTGAGGACTCACACGAATTGGCAAATTTTAAAGTAACATGCTTAGTAGAAGATATGGTAGTGGGGAACCCACAGCCCATTGAGAATGATGTAGTAGAAGATAGGGTAGTGGGGGACCCACAGCCCATTGAGAATGGTGTAGTAGAAGATATGGTAGTGGGGGACCCACAGCCCATTGAGAATGATGTAGTAGAAGATATGGTAGTGGGGGACCCACAGCCCATTGAGAATGATGCAGTAGAAGATATGGTAGTGGGGGACCCACAGCCCATTGAGAATGATGCAGTAGAAGATATGGTAGTGGGGGACCCACAGCCCATTGAGAATGATGCAGTAGAAGATATGGTAGTGGGGGACCCACAGCCCATTGAGAATAATGCAGTAGAAGATATGGTAGTGGGGGACCCACAGCCCATTGAGAATGATGCCAGTCGAGAGAACCGGAGGCGAAGTGAGTGAAGCACTTGGATTTTGTGGCATTCATTGAAGAAACTGTGCCCGTGGCAGAAAAGATTCTGGACCTGCAAGAGTTCACAGCGAAAGACCTACAAGGGTTTCTGGCATCGGGAAGATACCCCACCCTTTGGGTTTGGATTCGTTTTTTTAATTAACAGAAGAAATACGAGAAGTACGAAAAAGTATTAAAATGTATGTTGCTCTGGATAACAGCATCTGCTAAATGACTCAAATGTAAAAATGTCAATAGGATGTTTTTGTGTGGATTTTCCCCCACAACCCCCACAATGTTCCTGTTTTGTGGGATCTTTTTGTTTATATCCTGCACAGTAGATGGCGGCATGCACCTCTAACGTTTGTTTGCGGGACCACCATTAATACCATAGAAGAAGAAGAAGATCAGCGGACTGACAGAGAAAGAGGACAGCCTAAACTTCTTTCTGTCGTATCGTATCGTTGTTCCTCAGACCTCTCACCTGTTCACCAGACCGGGACACCAGGAAGTGATGCTGTCAAAACAGAACATGTGACCATTCAACAGCTTCTTCTCATCTCAATTCAATTCAAAGGTCTTTATTGGCATGGGAAACATGTTTTAACATTGTCAAAGCAAGTGAAATAGATCATCAACAAAAGTGAAATAAACAATAAAAAGAACAGTAAACATTACACTCACAAAAGTTTGAAAGGAATAGAGACATTTCAAATGTCCTATTATGGCTATACATGTATACAGTGTTGTAACAATGTCTCTCTCTAGCCCCTTTCCTCCTTCCCCCTCTCCCTCTCCTCTCCTCTCCTCTCCTCTCCTCTCCTCTCCTCTCCTCTCCTCTCCTCTCCTCTCCTCTCCTCTCCTCTCCTCTCCTCTCCTCTCCTCTCCTCTCCTCTACCCCTCCTCTCTTCTCTCTCTCCCCTCCTCCTTCCCCTCTCCTCTCCTCTCCTCTCCTCTCCTCTCCTCTCCTCTCCTCTCCTCTCCTCTCCTCTCCTCTCCTCTCCTCCCTGGCTGGTATAGGTTGTTGTAGAGCAGCGAAGCTAGCTGAGTCAGTGTGCTGAGCTGGCAGCGCAGTAATACACAGCAGAGTCTCCAGACTTCACATTCCTAATCTGCAGAGAGGACTTTAACTGCTCGTTGCGGATCATGATGTAATTTGCCTTGTCAAAGATGGGCTCTACGTCCGCCACACTCGTCCCCATAGAATAAGCCACCAGCTCCATGTTTCCGTTGGTGTTCTGTTTGTACCAGAACATTCTATAGAACTCTGCGTCATCGTGTGCACATTCTAGTGTCCTGGATTCTCCCGCTTTTGAAAGAAGATTTGGAGGATGTTGAAGGATGTTTACTCCAAATGTTGATTCTGTAGGTAGAAAAACGTCATAATGATATGAGTCAGTTAGGATTATAGTCCTGATGATGACTGCATGTCTCATAGGTGGAATAAAGTACTTACTGGTGGTCAGGAGAAACGACACTAACACACAATACAACTTCATGTTGACAGTGATGAGAGGCTTGTGAATGAACATGCCGACTACTCTCTCTCTCTCTCTGTCTCTCTCTCTCACCCCCACTCTCTCTTTCTCTCCTCTCTCTTACTCTCTCTCTCTCACTCCCTCTCTCTCTCTCTCTCTCTCTCTCTCTCTCTCTCTCTCTCTCTCTCTCTCACCCCCGCTCTCTCTCTCGCTCTCTCTCTCTCACCCCCGCTCTCTCTCTCACCCCCACTCTCTCTCTCTCGCTCTCTCTCTCACCCCCTCTCTCTCTCTCACCCCCACTCTCTCTCTCTCGCTCTCTCTCTCACCCCCGCTCTCTCTCTCTCACCCCCACTCTCTCTCTCTCGCTCTCTCTCTCTCACCCCCTCTCTCTCTCTCACCCCCACTCTCTCTCTCAATTCAATTCAATTCAAGGGCTTTATTGGCATGGGAAACATGTGTTAACATTGCCAAAGCAAGTGAGGTAGACAACATACAAAGTGAAAATATAAAGTGAAAAACAACAAAAATTAACAGTAAACATTACACATACAGAGGTTTCAAAACAGTAAAGACATTACAAATGTCATATTATATATATATATATACAGTGTTTTAACAATGTACAAATGGTTAAAGGACACAAGATAAAATAAATAAGCATAAATATGGGTTGTATTTACAATGGTGTGTGTTCTTCACTGGTTGCCCTTTTCTCGTGGCAACAGGTCACAAATCTTGCTGCTGTGATGGCACACTGTGGAATTTCACCCAGTAGATATGGGAGTTTTTCAAATTTGGATTTGTTTTCGAATTCTTTGTGGATCTGTGTAATCTGAGGGAAATATGTCTCTCTAATATGGTCATACATTGGGCAGGAGGTTAGGAAGTGCAGCTCAGTTTCCACCTCATTTTGTGGGCAGTGAGCACATAGCCTGTCTTCTCTTGAGAGCCATGTCTGCCTACGGCGGCCTTTCTCAATAGCAAGGCTATGCTCACTGAGTCTGTACATAGTCAAAGCTTTCCTTAGTTTTGGGTCAGTCACAGTGGTCAGGTATTCTGCCGCTGTGTACTCTCTGTTTAGGGCCAAATAGCATTCTAGTTTGCTCTGTTTTTTTGTTAATTCTTTCCAATGTGTCAAGTAATTATCTTTTTGTTTTCTCATGATTTGGTTGGGTCTAATTGTGCTGTTGTCCTGGGGCTCTGTAGGGTGTGTTTGTGTTTGTGAACAGAGCCCCAGGACCAGCTTGCTTAGGGGACTCTTCTCCAGGTTCATCTCTCTGTAGGTGATGGCTTTGTTATGGAAGGTTTGTGAATCACTTCCTTTTAGGTGGTTGTAGAATTTAACGGCTCTTTTCTGGATTTTGATAATTAGTGGGTATCGGCCTAATTCTGCTCTGCATGCATTATTTGGTGTTCTACGTTGTACACGGAGGATATTTTTGCAGAATTCTGCGTGCAGAGTCTCAATTTGGTGTTTGTCCCATTTTGTGAAGTCTTGGTTGGTGAGCGGACCCCAGACCTCACAACCATAAAGGGCAATGGGCTCTATGACTGATTCAAGTATTTTTAGCCAAATCCTAATTGGTATGTTGAAATTTATGTTTCTTTTGATGGCATAGAATGCCCTTCTTGCCTTGTCTCTCAGATCGTTCACAGCTTTGTGGAAGTTACCTGTGGCGCTGATGTTTAGGCCAAGGTATGTATAGTTTTTTGTGTGCTCTAGGGCAACAGTGTCTAGATTGAATTTGTATTTGTGGTCCTGGTGACTGGACCTTTTTTGGAACACCATTATTTTGGTCTTACTGAGATTTACTGTCAGGGCCCAGGTCTGACAGAATCTGTGCATAAGATCTAGGTGCTGCTGTAGGCCCTCCTTGGTTGGTGACAGAAGCACCAGATCATCGGCAAACAGCAGACATTTGACTTCGGATTCTAGCAGGGGGAGGCCGGGTGCTGCAGACTTTTCTAGTGCCCGCGCCAATTCGTTGATATATATGTTGAAGAGGGTGGGGCTTAAACTGCATCCCTGTCTAACCCCACGACCCTGTGTGAAGAAACGTGTGTGTTTTTTGCCAATTTTAACCGCACACTTGTTGTTTGTGTACATGGATTTTATAATGTCGTATGTTTTACCCCCAACACCACTTTCCATCAGTTTGTATAGCAGACCCTCATGCCAGATTGAGTCGAAGGCTTTTTTGAAATCAACAAAGCATGAGAAGACTTTGCCTTTGTTTTGGTTTGTTTGGTTGTCAATTAGGGTGTGCAGGGTGAATACATGGTCTGTTGTACGGTAATTTGGTAAAAAGCCAATTTGACATTTGCTCAGTACATTGTTTTCATTGAGGAAATGTACGAGTCTGCTGTTAATAATAATGCAGAGGATTTTCCCAAGGTTACTGTTGACACATATTCCACGGTAGTTATTGGGGTCAAATTTGTCTCCACTTTTGTGGATTGGGGTGATCAGTCCTTGGTTCCAAATATTGGGGAAGATGCCAGAGCTAAGTATGATGTTAAAGAGTTTTAGTATAGCCAATTGGAATTTGTTGTCTGTATATTTGATCATTTCATTGAGGATACCATCAACACCACAGGCCTTTTTGGGTTGGAGGGTTTTTATTTTGTCCTGTAACTCATTCAATGTAATTGGATAATCCAGTGGGTTCTGGTAGTCTTTAATAGATGATTCTAAGATCTGTATTTGATCATGTATATGTTTTTGCTCTTTATTCTTTGTTATAGAGCCAAAAAGATTGGAGAAGTGGTTTACCCATACATCTCCATTTTGGATAGATAATTCTTCTTGTTGTTGTTTGTTTAGTGTTTTCCAATTTTCCCAGAAGTGGTTAGAGTCTATGGATTCTTCAATTGCATTGAGCTGATTTCTGACATGCTGTTCCTTCTTTTTCCGTAGTGTATTTCTGTATTGTTTTAGTGATTCACCATAGTGAAGGCGTAGACTCAGGTTTTCCGGGTCTCTATGTTTTTGGTTGGACAGGTTTCTCAATTTCTTTCTTAGATTTTTGCATTCTTCATCAAACCATTTGTCATTATTGTTAATTTTCTTCGGTTTTCTATTTGAGATTTTTAGATTTGATAGGGAAGCTGAGAGGTCAAATATACTGTTAAGATTTTCTACTGCCAAGTTTACACCTTCACTATTACAGCGGAACGTTTTACCCAGGAAATTGTCTAAAAGGGATTGAATTTGTTGTTGCCTAATTGTTTTTTGGTAGGTTTCCAAACTGCATTCCTTCCATCTATAGCATTTCTTAATGTTACTCAGTTCCTTTGGCTTTGATGCCTCATGATTGATTATTGCTCTGTTTAAGTAGACTGTGATTTTGCTGTGGTCTGATAGGGGTGTCAGTGGGCTGACTGTGAACGCTCTGAGAGACTCTGGGTTGAGGTCGGTGATAAAGTAGTCTACAGTACTACTGCCAAGAGATGAGCTATAGGTGTACCTACCATAGGAGTCCCCTCGAAGCCTACCGTTGACTATGTACATACCCAGCGTGCGACAGAGCTGCAGGAGTTGTGACCCGTTTTTGTTGGTTATGTTGTCATAGTTGTGCCTAGGGGGGCATATGTGGGAGGGAATGCTGTCACCTCCAGGCAGGTGTTTGTCCCCCTGTGTGCTTAGGGTGTCAGGTTCTTGTCCGGTTCTGGCATTTAGGTCGCCACAGACTAGTACATGTCCCTGGGCCTGGAAATGATTGATTTCCCCCTCCAGGATGGAGAAGCTGTCTTCATTAAAATATGGGGATTCTAGTGGGGGGATATAGGTAGCACACAGGAGGACATTTTTCTCTGTTAGGATAATTTCCTTTTGAATTTCTAGCCAAATGTAAAATGTTCCTGTTTTGATTAATTTAATGGAGTGAGTTAGGTCTGCTCTATACCAAATTAGCATACCCCCTGAGTCCCTTCCCTGTTTCACACCTGGTAGTTTGGTGGATGGGACTACCAGCTCTCTGTAACCTAGAGGGCAACCAGTGGGTCCGTCTCCTCTATACCAGGTTTCTTGCAGGATGACAATGTCTGTATTACCGATTTCTTTGGTGAAGTCCGGGTTTCTGCTCTTTAGGCCAAAGGCAGATGACCTCAGGCCTTGGATATTCCATGATAATATAGTGAAGGCTTTTTGTTCCATAGAGTGTCCAATGTTGTTGGTCGTGGTTTGGCCTCAGGCCAGTAAGTGTGAGCAGAGCCTGCTGAGCATCTGGTACATGCCATTGGCTTCGGCGAGTGTGAGAGTGGGGGTTGGGACTGTTTGCCCGCTCACTACCTGGGCGTATGTGTGGCTTCCATGTTGAGGCCCTCTTTGCGGGGGTGGGGTGCATGGGGTGGGCAGGAGTGGCATAGGTCTGACCTGGGTGGGCCTAAATGGGGTGTGGGCATGGTTGACGTGGGGGGGTGTTGATTGGTTGGGGTGGGGGTGTGGATGTGTCTGGGTGTACTGTGGTCTGGATGTAATTCCTCTTGGCGTGGGTCCTCTATGTGTAGGTCCAGGGGGGGGTCCTGCAGATCTGGGAGGGTGTCTCGCTGGTCTGGGTGGGGTGTCTATTGATCTGTTGCTCCTGTGTGAAGTGTTGGGGATACGTTTGAGAGCGATGTCCTTTAGAGTTCGGGCAAAGGTGGGCACTGCTGCCTTGTAGAGGTGGACCTGGTCATAGAGGCTGTTCAAGTCCAGGGTGGAGTGGTGGGCCAGGAAAACGTTTGGTTTTGAGGCACAGTCACGGGAAATACTTGCATTTACCCGCTGTATTGTGGCAGGGTGGAAGTCTTTTCGTGGTAGCAGGGTGGAGATAACCACTTGTGCGTTGGGGAAAGTAGAAGAAGCCTTTTCAATCACTCTCTTCAGTGCTGTGGCCACTCTTTCCTGCAGTGCTCTCAGGTCGTTTGTGCCTGTGTGTATTATTATGTGGCTGGGTGAGCCTAGTTTGGCCTCAGACAGAAGGTCGAGGGCACGCTGGGTGTTTGGACACCAGAGTTTAGACACACTGTGTTTGGGAAAAAGTTTTTTTTCTTCTATATATTTCCCATTTGAGTCCATAAGTAGTACAATCTGTGTCTTGTGTTTGTCCTCAGTGGGTGTGGGGGGGTTGTCAAAAGGGCTATCAGGGTGGCTGACAGGGGGGGTGCTCAGAGGGGGTGAGAGCCTCTGGGCTTGGGGTTCTTCATTTGTCTGTTCTGCTGTGATTTCGACTCTATGGTCAGGGTCTGGTGTGGACTGTTCTGCTGTGGTGTCGACTCTATGTTCAGGGTCTGGTGTGGACTGTTCTGCTGTGGTGTCGAGACTTTTGTTGGGTGCTGAAGTGGGCTGTTCTGCTGGCTTCTCTGTGGGGGTGGCCACCTCTCTAGTGGGTTGTTCTCTGTCACACGCCGTCCCCATCAACTTCTCCTCCATCCCCCTCAACCTCTCCTCCACCAGCAGTCTGATACTCTCCTCTAGTGCTCTGTTCTGCTCCTCTTTCTCCTGTTGTATTTGTCTCACCACTGTCCAAAGTGCAGATATGTCTCTGTCCACCTCCAGCTCTCCGGGTCTGGTTAAGGGGCTGTTGTTGTGCTGGACTGTTGTCTGGGTCTGCGCTGACTGAAGTGTAATCACCTGCTGTTCCAGCTCCACCTGTCTTACCTCCAGCTGGGTGAATTTGTCCTTCATTTCAATGAGGGAGTGGTAATCTGTGCTGGGAGGTTGACTCTCCACTGGGGGTTGCTCATCTGTGGGGTTACATAATGAAGAGGTCTGGTCTGACCCGCTCTGTGTGGGGGTATCATTATCAAGGCAGAGCTTCTCCTGCTGGGCTAATTCTTTGATTAGGTGAAAGTCCAGCTGAAACTGTTTGTGGTTATTCTGTACCATTACTGATCCGGATTTATAGATATTTATATTACTTAACTCAGAGTCCTCGTTATCAAGTATTCTGAGTTTCCACCCCTCGTTAATCCCCCCTCTCGTAACAAAGGGGTAGTGTGCTAATATAGCACTGTGCCATGCCAGGGGATGGTTTGTGTGGAAGATGAGGTTGCTGATGTTCCCATTTTTGTAATAGTCAGCAAAAAGTGTCTCTTGATTTTCCATAAGGAGCTTCTTCTTGTGGTCTTTTCTTGCCTTATCATTCTTTACATGCAAAGGGTACTGTATTTTAATTACCTCTGAACAGCGGGAGGGAGCTTCTAAGGCCTCTCCATTTGGTTGGGGTAGACTGTGTGACTCTCCTGCCATTGTTGGGCTAATGGGCTTTGACACCTCTCACTTGACACGTCAGTGCTAGTTGAAGCTGTATCAAGCTTGGCAGAATTATGTTAGAATTCAGTCCTTATAAAGTAATGTTGTGTATTTTTCTTCTTGGCTTTTGGAAATAAAATATTGTTTCAGACTAAACATTACTCACTCAGTTCCAGGTTGGATGGTGTTTTCAGGTTTCTGTTGTTTTCCAGAGAATTTGCTGTATAGGGTAAAAAATCCTTGGTTGTTGTGAACTTTCCAGGTGATTCCGTAATTCCGTCCAAAATGAGGTTGTAGGTTTTAAGTTTTGATTTGAAGTAGGGGTTATGTTGAAGAGGGTAGAATCCAGTATGTGTTCCTGACAAAAAATCCAAGTTTATCTAACTCCTAACCTATCTTTTTTAAAGAAAATGCTGAAAAATGCAGGAGCTCTGATCCTGACCTCTGATCCTGACCTCTCTCTCTCTCTCTCTCACCCCCTCTCTCTCTCTCACCCTCACTCTCTCTCTCTTTCACCCCCACTCTCTCTCTCTCACCCCTGCTCTCTCTCTCTCTCTCTTTCTCTCATATTGTAACAGTGCCCTCCATAGGATGAACTCTGAACTACAATGTATGAACTACATTACCCACTTGGCCTACTGTTTATACTACTGCAGTCAGTGTGCACCAGTGGAGGCTGCTGAGGTCGAGGACGGCTCATAATAATGTCTGGACCGGAGCGAATGGAATGGCATCAAACACAGGGAAACCATGGAAACCACGTGTTTGGTACCATTCCACTCATTCCGCTCCAGTTATTACCACACGCCCGTCCTCCCCATTTAAGGACCCACCAACCTCCTGTGCTTTATGCATGAATATATCTATAATGATTTGCAAATGTCTTTGGTTAGACAGACGGTTTATTATCATTACCAGAAGAGCCACAGCCGACACTGTCTTCCTGCTCTGAGCCATCTGTGTGACAGACAGACGGAGACAGACAGACAGATAGACAGAGAGATTAGGCTGAGTCCCAAACGGCACCCTGTTCCCGATATAGTGCACTACTTTAGACCAAATGTAGTGCACTATATAGGGAATAGGGTACCGTTTGGGACTCAGACCCCACCTCATGTATAGTAAACAGAGGAGTGTTGTATTTGTACTGCTCTTCAGGCTGTTGTTTCACCGTGACTAGCAGCGCAGTAGTAGACACCACTGTCCTCCACAACCAGCTCAGAAATCTGCAACCAATCAAAACACATCAATCAATCAATTATCATTTAGAAAAAGGCCTTTTTATTCGGCACGTGCTGGTAAATAAACTCAGCCGAGACCCAGAGAGAAGAAACATCTCCTCTCCTCTCCTCTCCTCTCCTCTCCTCTCCTCTCCTCTCCTCTCCTCTCCTCTCCTCTCCTCTCCTCTCCTCTCCTCTACACAGAGAGAAGAAACGTCAAGAGGAACCCGGCTCAGATGCTCTCCATCACCTGCAGGATGAACCTGTTCCCCGATGTGTCCAGGTCCTCTTTGTATCGCCCCTTGGTTTTCTCGTACTCCTTAATGAGGAACTCCACTGGACCTCCATAGCGGACCTGTTGGTACCAAAGCATGTTATGGTACCTCACCTACCAACCTGCTGGCCACCCCACCTACGAATCTGCTGGACACCCCACCTCACCTACCAACCTGCTGGCCACCCCACCTACGAATCTGCTGGACACCCCACCTCACCTACCAACCTGCTGGCCACCCCACCTACGAATCTGCTGGACACCCCACCTCACCTACCAACCTGCTGGCCACCCCACCTATGAATCTGCTGGACACCCCACCTCACCTACCAACCTGCTGGCCACTCCACCCCACCTACCAACCTGCTGGCCACCCCACCCCACCCCACCTACCAACCTGCTGGCCACCCCACCTCACCTACCAACCTGCTGGCCACTCCACCCCACCCCACTCCACCTCACTTACCAACCTTTTGGCCACCCCACCCCACCCCACTCCACCCCACCTACCAACCTGCTGGCCACCCCACCCCACCCCACCTACCAACCTGCTGGCCACCCCACCTCACCTACCAACCTGCTGGCCACTCCACCCCACCCCACCCCACCTCACCTACCAACCTGCTGGCCACCCCACCTACGAATCTGCTGGACACCCCACCTCACCTACCAACCTGCTGGCCACCCCACCTACGAATCTGCTGGACACCCCACCTCACCTACCAACCTGCTGGCCACTCCACCCCACCTACCAACCTGCTGGCCACCCCACCCCACCCCACCTACCAACCTGCTGGCCACCCCACCTCACCTACCAACCTGCTGGCCACTCCACCCCACCCCACTCCACCTCACCTACCAACCTGCTGGCCACCCCACCTCACCTACCAACCTGCTGGCCACTCCACCCCACCCCACTCCACCTCACTTACCAACCTGCTGGCCACTCCACTCCACCCCACCTCACCTAGCAACCTGCTGGCCACTCCACCCCACCTCACCTAGCAACCTGCTGGCCACTCCACTCCACCCCAAATTCACACAGGACACCGGATACGACAGGAGAAGTACTCCAGATATAACAAACTGACCCTAGCCCCCTGACGCATAAACTACTGCAGCATAAATACTGGAGGCTGAGACAGGAGGGTGAATTAGGGAGGGCTGATGAATTAGGCTGGTCTGATGCATTAGGCTGGTCTGATGAATTAGGCTGGTCTGATGAATTAGGCTGGTCTGATGAATTAGGGAGGGCTGATGAACTAGGCTGGTCTGATGCATTAGGCTGGTCTGATGAATTAGGCTGGTCTGATGAATTAGGGAGGGCTGATGAACTAGGCTGGTCTGATGAATTAGGGAGGGCTGATGTATCAGATCAGCCTATGCCAACCTGCTGGCCACATGGTGTAATGCCCTGGTAACTTCTCTGACCTGTCGGTACCACATCATGGTGTAATGCCCTGGTAACTTCTCTGACCTATCAGTACCACATCATGGTGTAATGCCCTGGTAACTTCTCTGACCTATCAGTACCACATCATGGTGTCATGCCCTGGTAACTTCTCTGACCTGTCGGTACCACATCATGGTGTAGCTGGGCATGCTGAAGCCTGGACCCAGGGAGCACTGCAGGGTGACTGGACTGGAGGTGGTGGTGTTACCAGGAAGGGTGAGGAGCTGTCTGGGCTGAAGCACTACGGGGCCTGCTGCTCGACACTGACCTGTTGAGAAGAGAGGAGAGCAGGGCAGGGGAGAGGATCAGGGGACAGGAGAGGAAGAGAGGAGAAGAGAGGAGGAAGAAGAGAGACAAGCCATCACTGTGTCTATTAAGAGTTGGTACAACTCTAATTACTCCAAGAATCCCAGCTACAAAGCTAACCTCAGACACTCACTTGGGGACAGGAGAAACAGCCAACTCAGGAGGACTATAGGATGCGTCATGTCACTCATAATCTCTGTGAATGACATTCAACCTCATTGTACACGGAGTACGGCTCTCACTGAGGCCCTTCCCCCAGGGTCACTGATGCCCCTCCCCCAGGGTTACTGAGGTCCCTCCCCCTGGGTCACTGAAGCCCCTCCCCCAAGGACCCTGAAGCCCCTCCCCTTGGGTCACTGAAACCCCTCCCTAGGGTCACTGAAGCCCATCCCCTGGGTCACTGAAACCCCTCCCCCAAGGTCGCTGAATCCCCTCCCTCAAGGTCACTAATTGTGTCAGCATGCTTCAGTTCGGCTGGCCCCTAGTGTGCTCGCATACTCTGTGAAGACCTTCACTTGAAAAAACGAGAAAAAAGTGACAAATGGTACTGTTTGTCCATCTAGATACGCCGTAGCCAGTATACACTTCCTCAAAATTGTCCGAATTAATCTAAGACAACTCAATACATCTGTCATTTATTTTGAAATTTTTACAGATGAGATTTTAGTCTCGCAATTTTACATCTAACTAAGATGTGTGGTTCTCTATTTCTAAATGACGACGAGTCATCTCTCATTGAAAACAAAATCTTTGATGAAGACTCTCTACTTTTGACCAATCACCGAAAAAAGCGCATAGACTTCGGCTACTGACATTTTGTGCCCGATCAGCCGAAAATAAAATGAACAAAAAACGTCACAAAATGTCATCATAATACAAACACAAACTCTTCTGAACTGAAATATGCGGACGTCTTAACACAAATCCACCAGATGTCATATAAGACCGTTTGAAAAGCCGGCGTGGCAGCCTGCGTTGGATTTCCTGTGTGTGTGTGTGTGTCAGGTTTTTGGTGAGAGGCTGACGTAAAGCCACATCACTGTGCGACTGGCTGCGCAGAAGTACACAGCAGAGTCTGCTACTGTTAGTTTGGAGATGACGAGAGTTCCCTTCAGGTTTCCCTCTCTCTTCTGCCTGAACCTCTCCTCAAACAAACCCTCGTAGTTAGGCTCAGTGGTGCCGTAACTGTACCCGATCAGAGTCATACTGGCCTGTCTCTGTTGGTACCACAACATCACCAACAGGTTACTGTCATCATGGCTACAGTGGATCTCCGCCTCGCGCCCGTCCTTCACTGTCAGGGACGGAGACTGACTAAACGCAACACACTTTACATGACCTGTTGAAAAGCCAGTTTAGAGAGTGATTATGAATTCAGAATTCTGCAAAGCTGGCAATCAGATAGTTGGATGATACAGAATTCACCAAAAAAGCATATTAAGATATATACAGTAAGATACAGTTAGCTATTATATTCATTTATATTTAGATTGAGGGAACCTCACATGGAAATAAGATGAAGAACAAGCCTAGACAACATGTTGTCGGAGACATCTTTCTACACTGTACTGAAAGTACCAGCTGCCTTCTACAGCAGGGTAGAGAGAGAGAGATGAATTCATCACCACATCCTCTTGAAAACTGTTATAATGTCTGGGCTGTGCCTCCCCCTGTCGGATAGACATCTTGCTAGGCTATTCCTCCCCCTGTCGGATAGACATCCTGCTAGGTTGTTCCTCCCCCTGACTTCTTGCCTACAGTATCTTCACATAGAGGGCCAGGTCAGTCAGGTGCCAGATAGTGCCTCCTTGGCAGCCTCCCAAAATGTGATTTTGTCACAGAGTTGCAGTACACCTGCTTCACTGGTTGACTGGCAGCAAACAGATACACTGCTTGGTCCCTTCTCTGTGTACTGTCAGAGACCACTGCCTTACTGAGATCCTACTGCACTCCTGGCTCTTTGGGCTCCACACCTTGAATACAGACTTAAACTCTGTCTCATAGCTCAGTGATCCAGCTAGGAACTCTGTCTCATAGCTCACTAATCCAGCTGGGAACTCTGTCTCATAGCTCACTAATCCAGCTGGGAACTCTGTCTCATAGCTCACTAATCCAGCTGGGAACTCTGTCTCATAGCTCAGTGATCCAGCTGGGAACTCTGTCTCATAGCTCAGTGATCCAGCTGGGAACTCTGTCTCATAGCTCACTAATCCAGCTGGGAACTCTGTCTCATAGCTCACTAATCCAGCTGGGAACTCTGTCTCATAGCTCAGTGATCCAGCTGGGAACTCTGTCTCATAGCTCAGTGATCCAGCTGGGAACTCTGCCTCATAACCTGGCTAGTAGTTTAGGGCCCTCTCCCTGGAAATGCCTGTCCCAGTATATGTAGTCACAGTCAGTGTTAGTCAGGTAACAGTGCCTAGCCACGGAGGTGTTGGGTTGGTTACATATGGACCTGGGCCACTGTCTGAATCACCACTCTCTGAATCACCACTGTCTGAAGCACCACTGTCTGAATCACCACTCTCTGATCACCACTGTCTGAATCAACACTGTCTCATCACCACTCTCTGAATCACCACTGTCTGAATCACCACTGTCTGAATCACCACTCTCTGAATCACCATTCTCTGAATCACCACTGTCTGATTCAACACTGTCTCATCACCACTCTCTGAATCACCACTGTCTGATTCAACACTGTCTGATTCAACACTGTCTCATCACCACTCTCTGAATCACCACTGTCTGATTCAACACTGTCTCATCACCACTGTCTTACTCACCACTGTCTTACTCACCACTGTCTGAATCACCATTCTCTGAATCACCACTGTCTTTTATTTTATTTTTTATTTTACCTTTATTTAACTAGGCAAGTCAGTTAAGAACAAATTCTTATTTTCAATGACGGCCTAGGAACATTGGGTTAACTGCCTGTTCAGGGGCAGAACAACAGATTTGTACCTTGTCAGCTCGGGGGTTTGAACTTGCAACCTTCCGGTTACTAGTCCAACGCTCTAACCACTAGGCTCCCCTGCCTGTCTGAATCACCACTGTCTGAATCACCATTCTCTGAATCACCACTGTCTGATTCAACACTGTCTCATCACCACTCTCTGAATCACCACTGTCTGATTCAACACTGTCTGATTCAACACTGTCTCATCACCACTCTCTGAATCACCACTGTCTGAATCACCACTGTCTGAATCACCATTCTCTGAATCACCACTGTCTGAATCACCATTCTCTGAATCACCACTCTCTGATTCAACACTGTCTCATCACCACTCTCTGAATCACCACTGTCTGATTCAACACTGTCTCATCACCACTGTCTAAATCACCACTGTCTGAATCAGAGGAGGGAGAGAAGAGAAGACAAGATAATAGACATTTCAGTCATGAATGAGATTCAATTAAATAATTTTTGGTCTCGAAAAATTGTGACTCTTACATGTTGTTTCCATCCATGTATGTCAAAGGATGGAGACTACGAGGGAGATGAAAACTGTGATCATTTTGTCTCAGTGAAGGATGGTGGAGAGATGAGAACTGTGATCATTTTGTCTCAGTGAAGGATGGTGGAGAGATGAGAACTGTGATCATTTTGTCTCAGTGAAGGATGGTGGAGAGATGAGAACTGTGATCATGTTGTTTCAGTGAAGGATGGTGGAGAGATGAGAACTGTGATCATTTTGTCTCAGTGAAGGATGGTGGAGAGATGAGAACTGTGATCATGTTGTTTCAGTGAAGGATGGTGGAGAGATGAGAACTGTGATCATTTTGTCTCAGTGAAGGATGGTGGAGAGATGAGAACTGTGATCATTTTGTCTCAGTGAAGGATGGTGGAGAGATGAGAACTGTGATCATTTTGTCTCAGTGAAGGATGGTGGAGAGATGAGAACTGTGATCATGTTGTTTCAGTGAAGGATGGTGGAGAGATGAGAACTGTGATCATTTTGTCTCAGTGAAGGATGGTGGAGAGATGAGAACTGTGATCATGTTGTTTCAGTGAAGGATGGTGGAGAGATGAGAACTGTGATCATTTTGTCTCAGTGAAGGATGGTGGAGAGATGAGAACTGTGATCATTTTGTCTCAGTGAAGGATGGTGGAGAGATGAGAACTGTGATCATTTTGTCTCAGTGAAGGATGGTGGAGAGATGAGAACTGTGATCATATTGTCTCAGTTAAGGGTGGTGGAGAGATGAGAACTGTGATCATATTGTCTCAGTGAAGGATGGTGGAGAGATGAGAACTGTGATCATATTGTCTCAGTTAAGGGTGGTGGAGAGATGAGAACTGTGATCATTTTGTCTCAGTGAAGGATGGTGGAGAGATGAGAACTGTGATCATGTTGTTTCAGTGAAGGATGGTGGAGAGATGAGAACTGTGATCATTTTGTCTCAGTGAAGGATGGTGGAGAGATGAGAACTGTGATCATGTTGTTTCAGTGAAGGATGGTGGAGAGATGAGAACTGTGATCATTTTGTCTCAGTAAAGGATGGTGGAGAGATGAGAACTGTGATCATGTTGTCTCAGTGAAGTATGGTGGAGAGATGAGAACTGTGATCATGTTGTTTCAGTGAAAGATGGTGGAGAGATGAGAACTGTGATCATGTTGTCTCAGTGAAGGATGGTGGAGAGATGAGAACTGTGATCATGTTGTCTCAGTGAAGGATGGTGGAGAGATGAGAACTGTGATCATGTTGTCTCAGTGAAGGATGGTGGAGAGATGAGAACTGTGATCATTTTGTCTCAGAGAAGGATGGTGGAGAGATGAGAACTGTGATCATGTTGTCTCAGTGAAGGATGGTGGAGAGATGAGAACTGTGATCATGTTGTCTCAGTGAAGGATGGTGGAGAGATGAGAACTGTGATCATGTTGTTTCAGTGAAGGATGGTGGAGAGATGAGAACTGTGATCATATTGTCTCAGTGAAGGATGGTGGAGAGATGAGAACTATGATCATGTTTTCTCAGTGAAGGATGGTGGAGAGATGAGAACTGTGATCATGTTGTCTCAGTTAAGGGTTCTGGGGAGATGAGAATTGTCGCTGCAACTCCCGTATGAACGCGGGAGAGGCGAAGGTCGAGAGCCGTGCGTCCTCTGAAACACAACCCAACCAAGTCGCACTGCTTCTTGACATAATGCACACTTAACCCGGATTTAGAAGAGACAAGGGGACCTGTCACGCTGAGTGATGGATTTAGAAGAGACAAGGGGACCTGTCACGCTGAGTGATGGATTTAGAAGAGACAAGGGGACCTGTCACGCTGAGTGATGGATTTAGAAGAGACAAGGGGACCTGTCACACTGAGTGATGGATTTAGAAGAGACAAGGGGACCTGTCACACTGAGTGATGGATTTAGAAGAGACAAGGGGACCTGTCACACTGAGTGATGGATTTAGAATAGATAAGGGGACCTGTCACACTGAGTGATGGATTTAGAAGAGACATGGGGACCTGTCACGCTGAGTGATGGATTTAGAAGAGACAAGGGGACCTGTCACGCTGAGTGATGGATTTAGAAGAGACAAGGGGACCTGTCACGCTGAGTGATGGATTTAGAAGAGACAAGGGGACCTGTCACGCTGAGTGATGGATTTAGAAGAGACAAGGGGACCTGTCACGCTGAGTGATGGATTTAGAAGAGACAAGGGGACCTGTCACGCTGAGTGATGGATTTAGAAGAGACAAGGGGACCTGTCACGCTGAGTGATGGATTTAGAAGAGACAAGGGGACCTGTCACGCTGAGTGATGGATTTAGAAGAGACAAGGGGACCTGTCACGCTGAGTGATGGATTTAGAAGAGACAAGGGGACCTGTCACGCTGAGTGATGGATTTAGAAGAGACAAGGGGACCTGTCACGCTGAGTGATGGATTTAGAAGAGACAAGGGGACCTGTCACACTGAGTGATGGATTTAGAAGAGACAAGGGGACCTGTCACGCTGAGTGATGGATTTAGAAGAGACAAGGGGACCTGTCACACTGAGTGATGGATTTAGAAGAGACAAGGGGACCTGTCACGCTGAGTGATGGATTTAGAAGAGACAAGGGGACCTGTCACGCTGAGTGATGGATTTAGAAGAGACAAGGGGACCTGTCACGCTGAGTGATGGATTTAGAAGAGACAAGGGGACCTGTCACACTGAGTGATGGATTTAGAAGAGACAAGGGGACCTGTCACGCTGAGTGATGGATTTAGAATAGATCAGGGGACCTGTCACGCAGACTGATGGATTTAGAAAAGACAAGGGGACCTGTCACGCTGAGTGATGGGTCTAGAGATAACAGGACCTGTCACGCTGAGTGATGGATTTAGAAGAGACAAGGGGACCTGTCACGCTGAGTGATGGATTTAGAGATAACAGGACCTGTCATGCTGAGGGATGGGTTTAGAATAGATAAGGGGACCTGTCATGCTGAGGGATGGCTTTTCAAAAGCAATATGTGGCTCCTGTCGTAATCTTCTACTCAAATACAGATCCTTCAGAAAGTATTCATACCCCTTGACTTATTCCACATTTAGCTGTGTTTACAGGCTGAATTCAAAATGGATTAAATATATTGTCTCACTCATCTACACACAATACCCCATGATGACATCACAATACCCCATGATGGCATCACAATACCCCACGATGACATCACAATACCCCACGGTGACATCACAATACCCCATGATGACATCACAATACCCCATGATGGCATCACAATACCCCACGATGACATCACAATAATCCACGATGACATCACAATACCCCATGATGGCATCACAACACCCCACGATGACATCACAATACCCCACGATGACATCACAATACCCCACAATGACAAAATGAAAACATGTTTTTAGAAATGTTTATATGCAGATATTTTTTACAGAAATATCTAATTTACATAAGTATTCACACCTGAGTCAATGCATGTTAGAATCACCTTTGACAATGATTACAGCTGTGAGCATTTCTGGGTAAGTCTCTAAGAGCTTTGCCCCCCTTGGATTGTACAAATTTGTAATTTTTATTTATTTTTTATTTGTCAATCTCTGTCAAGTTGGTTGTTGATCATTGCTAGACAGCCATTTTCAAGTTTTATCATGGATTTTCAAGCATGTTTAAGTCAAAACTGTAACTAGGCCACTCAGGAACATTCAATGTCGTCTTGGTAAGCAACTCCAGTGTAGATTTGGCCTTGTGTTTTAGGCTATTGTCCTGCTGAAAGGTGAACTTGTCTCCCAGTGTCTTTTCTAAAGCAAACCGAACCAGGTTTTCCTCTAGGATTTTACCTGTGCTTAGCTCTATTCCATTTATTTTTATCCTAAAAAACTCCCCAGTCTTTGCCGATGACAAGCATACCCATAACACGATGCAGCCACCACCATGCTTGAAAATTTGAGGAGTGGTACTCAGTGATGTGTTGTGTTGGATTTGGCCCAAACATAACTAATTCATTTCTTTGCCCAATTTTGTGCTGTTTTACTTTAGTGCCTTATTGCAAACATGATGCATGTTTTGGGATATTTTTTTCTGTACAGGCTTCCTTCTTTTCACTCTGTTATTTAGATTAGTATTGTGGAGTAATTACAATGTTGTGGATCCATCCTCAGTTTTCTCCTATCACAGCCATTAAACTCTGTAAGGCTGGTCTTCGTGGGACTGTTTTAAAGTCACCATTGGCCTCATGGTGAAATCCCTGAGCGGTTTCCTTCCTCTCTGGCAACTGAGTTAGGAAGGACGCCTGTATCTTTGTAGTGACTGGGTGTATTGTTACACCATTCAAAGTGTAATTGTAAACATGCCCAAAGCGATATTCAATGTCTGCTGTTTTATTTATTTTTACCCATCTACCATCAGATGCCCTTCTTTGCGAGGCATTGAAAAACCTCCCTGGTCTTCGTGGGACCTTACTGATAATTGTATGTGTGGAGTACAGAGAGTACAGAGATGAGGTAATCATTCAAGCATCATGTTAAACATGATTTTTACACACAGAGTGAATCCATGCAACTTATTATGTGACTTGTTCAGCACATTTTTACTTACTTTACTGAACTTATTTAGGCTTGGCATAACAAAGGGGTTGAATACTTCTTGACTCAGAACATTTCACCTTTGCATTTTTAATGAGTTTGTATTTAAAAAAAAAAACATACATAAAGTTTTAGAACACCTACTAATTCAAGGATTTTTCTTTATTTTGACTATTTTCTACATTGCATAATAATAGTGAAGACATCAAAACTATGAAATAACACATATGGAATCATGTAGTGACCAAAAAAGTGTTAAACAAATCAAGATTTATTTATATTTGAGATTAATTAACCTTGATGACAGCTTTGCACACTCTTGGCATTCTCTGAACCAGCTTCACCTGGAATGCTGTTCCAACAGTCTTGATTGACTTCCCACATATTCTGAGCACTTGTTGACTGCTTTTCCTTCACTCTGCGGTCCGACTCATCCCAAACCATCTCAATTTGGTTGAGGTCGGGGGATTGTGGAGGCCATGTCATCTGATGCAGCACTCCATCACTCTCCTTCTTGGTCAAATAGCCCTTCCACAGCCTGGAGGTGTGTTGGATCATTGTCCTGTTGGAAAACAAATGATAGTCCCACCAAGCCCAAACCAGATGGGATGGCGTATCGCTGCAGAATACTGTGGTAGCCATGCTGGTTAAGTGTGCCTTGAATTCTAAATAAATCACAGATCGTGTCACCAGCAAAGCACCCCCACACCAAAACACCTCCCCCCATGCTTTATGGGGTGAAATACACCATGCGGATATCATCCGTTCACCTCCACCGCATCTCACAAAGACACAGCGGTAGGAACCATAATTCTCCAATTTGGACTCCAGACCAAAGGACAAATTTCCACCGGTCTAATGTCCATTGCTCCTGTTTCTCGGCCCAAGTAAGTCTCGTATTCTTATTGGTGTCCTTTAGTAGTGTTTTCTTTACAGAAATTCGACCATGAAGGCCTGATTCACGCAGTCTCCTCTGAACAGCTGATGTTGAGATGTGTCTGTTACTTGAACTCTGTGAAGCATTTATTTGGGCTGCAATTTCTGAGGCTGGTAACTCTAATTAAGTTATCTTCTGTAGCAGAGGTAACTCTGGGTCTTCCTTTCCTGTGGCGATCCTCATGACAGCCAGGTAACTCTGGGTCTTCCTTTCCTGTCATCAAGGCAAAGGGTGGCTACTTTGAATAATACTTTTTTGGTTACTACATGATCCAATTGTGTTATTTTATCGTTTTGATGTAAAAATAAAGAAAAACCCTTGAATGATTAGGTGTTCTAGAACTTTTGACTGGTAGTGTAATCATGTAGCTTCACCTGATATACTGAACCTTACCATCACCTGATATACTGAACCTTACCATCACCTGATATACTGAACCTTACCTTCACCTGATATACTGAACCTTACCATCACCTGATATACTGAACCTTACCTTCACCTGATAAACTGAACCTTACCTTCACCTGATATACTGAACCTTATCTTCACCTGATATACTGAACCTTACCTTCACCTGATATACTGAACCTTACCTTCACCTGATATACTGAACCTTACCTTCACCTGATAAACTGAACCTTACCTTCACCTGATATACTGAACCTTATCTTCGCCTGATATACTGAACCTTACCTTCACCTGATATACTGAACATTACCTTCACCTGATATACTGAACCATACCTTCACCTGATATACTGAACCTTACCTTCACCTGATCTACTGAACCTTATCTTCACCTGATATACTGAACCTTACCTTAACCTGATATACTGAACCTTACCTTCACCTGATCTACTGAACCTTATCTTCACCTGATATACTGAACCTTACCTTCACCTGATATACTGAAGCTTATCTTCACCTGATAGCCAGAGGAGTGAGACAGTGGCTCTGAGGAGAACTCTGATCATGCTGTCTGTCGGCTTGTCCGTCTGTTTGTCCGTCTGAGCTGTAGAGTTCTATGATCTACAGTATGTCTTTGTTCTGAGATGGGAGGAGCTTATAGCTGACCTATCGGCTTACAGTACAGTGGAACGTTACTGCCCTCTGCTGGATCAGCTGGAAGGTAGTGGTACAATAACATAAAACAAAACAGAATTTGCAAAAAAGAAAGACCTCTTGATTTTGAAGAAAATAAATCCTAAATGTTGCAGTTCTTTAGGAGTTTTGTATGGTGGATATTTAGTATTGAGGATGTTTAGTATTGAGGATGTTTAGTATTGAGGATGTTTAGTATTGAGGATGTTTAGTATTGAGGATGTTTTAGTAGTGAGGATGTTTAGTATTGAGGATGTTTTAGTAGTGAGGATGTTTAGTATTGAGGATGTTTTAGTAATGAGGATGTTTAGTATTGAGGATGTTTAGTATTGAGGTTGTTTAGTATTGAGGATGCTAAGTATTGAGGATGTTTAGTATTGAGGATGTTTAGTAGTGAGGATGTTTAGTATTGAGGATGTTTAGTAATGAGGATGTTTAGTAGTGAGGATGTTTAGTAATGAGGATGTTTAGTATTGAGGATGTTTAGTATTGAGGATGTTTAGTATTGAGGATGTTTAGTAGTGAGGATGTTTAGTATTGAGGATGTTTTAGTAGTGAGGATGTTTAGTATTGAGGAGGTTTAGTATTGAGGATGATTTAGTAATGAGGATGTTTAGTATTGAGGAGGTTTAGTGTTGAGGATGTTTTAGTAGTGAGGATGTTTAGTATTGAGGAGGTTTAGTATTGAGGATGTTTAGTAATGAGGATGTTTAGTAGTGAGGATGTTTAGTATTGAGGATGTTTTAGTATTCAGGATGTTTAATGTTGAGGATGTTTAGTAGTGAGGATGTTGAGTATTGAGGATGTTTAGTGTTGAGGATGTTTAGTATTGAGGATGTTTAGTAGTGAGGATGTTTAGTAATGAGGATGTTTAGTATTGAGGATGTTTAGTGTTGAGGATGTTTAGTATTGAGGATGTTTAGTGTTGAGGATGTTTAGTATTGAGGATGTTTAGTATTGAGGATGTTTAGTATTGAGGATGTTTAGTAGTGAGGATGTTTAGTATTGAGGATGTTTAGTATTGAGGAGGTTTAGTATTGAGGATGTTGAGTATTGAGGATGTTTAGTGTTGAGGATGTTTAGTATTGAGGAGGTTTAGTATTGAGGAGGTTTAGTATTGAGGATGTTTAGTATTGAGGATGTTTAGTATTGAGGATGTTTAGTAGTGAGGATGTTTTAGTAGTGAGGATGTTTAGTATTGAGGAGGTTTAGTATTGAGGATGTTTAGTAACGAGGATGTTTAGTATTGAGGATGTTTAGTATTGAGGATGTTTAGTAGTGAGGATGTTTAGTAACGAGGATGTTTTGTAATGAGGATGTTTACTATTGAGGATGTTTAGTATTGAGGAGGTTTAGTAGTGAGGATGTTTAGTAGTGAGGATGTTTAGTAATGAGGATGTTTAGTATTGAGGATGTTTAGTATTGAGGAGGTTTAGTAGTGAGGATGTTTAGTAGTGAGGATGTTTAGTAATGAGGATGTTTAGTATTGAGGATGTTTAGTATTGAGGATGTTTACTGTTGAGGATGTTTATATGGTTCAGAACACTGTAGTGGAGGTGTGAGGTGTGACTTTATATTTGAGATGTGGTTTTTGTAGGGCTGAGACAGGATCTGCTCCACTGTGCTCTCTGGCAGCACAGAAATACACTGCACTGTCCTCTTGTGTCAGGTTGGAAACACTTAAATCACAATACTGTTCTGCGTTTCCTCTCAATTTAATTTGGTCCTTGAAACGAGATTCTGGGTTTTTGTTGTCTGTGTAAAGGTACCCCAGCAGTTGTAGCTGTCTGTCCTGAGAATGAGTCTGTCTGTACCAGAGGATAACATCATAGTCTTTTATAGTGTGAGAACAGTGGAGATCAGCGGAGTCTCCTGGGGTCATTACCAAGGCAGCAGGAGTCTGGACAACTCTGGTACCTAGACCCAAGCCTGGGAGGGGAGGAAGATGATATTATCAAATGTTTGTTAATCTAAGTTGACCTGTGATTTTATTGTCAATAGGTTTGTATGTATCCAATCGAGACATAACTGCTAGCCAACACAGATGTTCTCCATGACAACGAAATGTCTGTTATCTTAAAATATTACTATGGTCTTAGTCTTACCTGTGAGACATAGTGATACCAAACAGACAGCGAGGATCATGGTGACAGTCTACAGAGAGAAAAGAGCAGATCATCTGTGTTAAGCTTCACACAGACAAGGGGAAAGTACATCATCACAATGACTTTGATTGGCAGATACATATGCTCTGCTCAACTTCTGTCTCTCTCCCTCTAACCTCTCCCACCTCTCTCTTTCTCTCTCTGTGTCTCTGTATCTTTCTCTCCTCTCCCTCTCTCTCTCTCTCTAACCTCTGTCTCTCTATATATTCTTCTCACCTCTCTCCCAATAACCTCTCCCGATCTTCTTCTTACCGCTCTCTCTCTCTGCGTCTCCTCTCTCTCTCCCCACCTCTCTCTCTCGCTCTCTCCTTCTCTCTTAATTTAATTTAAGGGACTTTGTTTGCATGGGAAACATATGTTTACATTGCCAAAGCAAGTGAAATAGATAATAAACAAAAGTGAAAAAAACAATAATAAAATTAACAGTAAACATTACACTCACAAAAGTTACAAAAGAATAAAATACATTTCAAATGTCGTATTATATATACAGTGTTGTAACAATGTACAATTGTTAAAGTACTAAAGGGAAAATTAAATAAATATAAATATGGGTTGTATTTACAATGGTGTCACTAATTGCCCTTTTCTTGTGTCAACAGGTCACGAATATTGCTGCTGTGATGGCACATTGTGTCACGATCGTTGTAAGGAGGAGACCACCATTCTTTATTAAACAAACGAAACACTGAACAAACAATTATTATTATTTATTTTTTTAAACCGTGACGCTAAGCCGAATAGTGCAGACAGGCAACTAAACATAGAATAAGAACCCACCAAACCAAAAGGGAAAATGGCTACCTAAATAGGATCCCCAATCAGAGACAATGATAAACAGCTGCTTCTGATTGGGAACCAATTCAGGTCACCATAGACTTACATATACCTAGAACTACCAAAAAACCTAGACCTACCAAAACCCCTAGACATACAAAACCCCCTAGACAATACAAAAACTAACATACCCACCCTCGTCACACCCTGACCTAACCAAAATATAAGTATAACAGAGATATCTAAGGTCAAAGCGTGACACACTGTGGTATTTCACCGAATATATATGGGAGTTTATCAAAATTGGGTTTGATTTCTAACTCTTTGTGGGTCTGTGTAATCTGAGGGAAATATGTGTCTCTAATATGGCCATACATTGGGCAGGAGGTTAGGAAGTGCAGCTCAGTTTCCACCTCATTTTGTGGGCGGCAAGCACATAGCCTGTTTTCTCTTGAGAGCCAGGTCTGCCTACGGCGGCCTTTCTCAATAGCAAGGCTTTGTTCACTGAGTCTGTACATAGTCAAAGCTTTCCTTAAGTTTGGGTCAGTCACAGTAGTCAGGTATTCTGCCAATGTTTACTCTCTGTGTAGGGCCAAATAGCATTTGTTTGCTCTGTTCTTTTGTTGATTCTTTCCAATGTATCAAGTAATCATATTTTAGTTTTCTCATCATTTGGTTGGGTCTAATTGTGCTGCTGTTCTGGGGCTCTGTAGGGTGTGTTTGTGTTTGTGAACAGAGCCCTAGGACCAGCTTGCTTAGGGGCCTCTTCTCCAGGTTCATCTCTCTGTAGGTGATGGTTTTGTCATGGAAGGTTTGGGAACCACTTCCTTTTAGGTGGTTGTAGAATTGAACGTCTCTTTTCTAGAGTTTGATAATTAGCGGGTATCGGCCTAATTCTGCTCTGCATGCATTATTTGTTTTTTTACGTTGTACACAGAGGATATTTTTTCAGAATTCTGCGTGCAGAGTCTCAATTTGGTGTTTGTCCCAGTTTGTGAATTCTTGGTTGGTGAGCGGACCACAGACCTCACAACCATAAAGGGCAATGGGTTCGATAACTGATTCAAGTATTTTTTTAACCAGATCCTAATTGGTATGTCGAATTTTATGTTCCTTTTGATGGCGTAGAAAGCTCTTCTTGCCTTGTCTCTCAGATTGTTCACAGCTTTGTGGAAGTTACCTGTGGTGCTGATGTTTAGGCTGTGGTATGTATAGTTTTTTTGTGTGCTCTAGGGCAATGGTGTCTAGATGGAATTTGTATTTGTGGTCTTGGTAACTGGACCTTTTTTGGAACACCATTATTTTGGTCTTACTGAGATTTACTGTCAGGGCCCAGGTCTGGCAGAATCTGTGCAGAATATCTAGGTGCTGCTGTAGGCCCTCCTTGGTTGGTGACAGAAGCACCAGATCATCAGCAAACAGTAGACATTTGACTTCAGATTCTAGAAGGCTGAGGCCAGGTGCTGCAGACTGCTCTAGTGCCCTCGCCAATTTGTTGATATATATGTTGAAGAGGATGGGGCTTAAGCTGCATCCATGTCTCACCCCACGGCCCTGTGTCTCACCCCACGGCCATGTAAACATAAAAAACTTTGTTGAAATCAACAAAGCATGAGAAGACTTTGCCTTTGTTTTGGTTTGTTTGTTTGTCAATTAGGGGGTGCAGGGTGAATACGTGGTCTGTCGTACGGGAATTTGGAAAAAAGCCAATTTGACATTTGCTCAGTAAATTGTTTTCACTGAGGAAATGTACAAGTTTGCTATTAATGATAATGCAGAGGTTTTTTCCCAAGGTTGCTGTTGACGCATAATCCCATGGTAGTTATCACGGTCAAATTTGTCTCAACCCATATGGATATGGGTGATAAGTCCTTGGTTTCAAATATTGGGGAAGACATCAATGCTAAGTTGAACTTTTTAAGGATAGGGGGCAGCATTTTCACTTTTGGATGAATTGGTGCCCAAATTAAACGGCCTCCTACTCTGTTCCAGATGATAATATATGCATAGTATTATTACTATTGGATAGAAAAGACTCTGAAGTTTCTAAAACTGTTTGAATTATGTATGTGAGAAAAACAGAACTCATACGGCAGGCAAACTTCCAAACAGGAAGTGAGAATTCTGAAAAGGGTCGATGCGAAAGTCATCGCCTATTCAATTCCCTGTAATTTATGGATCTGTTTGCAATTCATACGCCTTTCACTAGATGTCAACAGTCAGTAGAACGTGGAATGAAGCCTCTAGTGTGATGTGGGGCCGGATGGGAGCTATTTGAGTCACTGGTCTGGCAGATTGCCAGTTCCTAGTCACGCGCGCTAGTCATGGAATGGCAATGTGTGCCATTACTTATACACACATGAAGAAATGCTCCGGTTGGAACGTTATTGGATATATATGATAACAACATCCTGAAGATTGATTCTCTACTAAGTTTGACTAGTTTATTCGACTTGTAATATAACTTTTTTGAAGTTTTCGTCTGACGTTTGCCTTCACTTGCGCCAGTGTTTGGACACGTGTACTACACATGCTAAAGTTGCTAATTTGACATAAGTAATTGACATTATCGAACAAAAATACCAATTTATTGTGGAAATAGGATTCCTGGCATTGCATTCTGATGAAGATAATCAAAGGTAGGGGATTATTTATGATGTAATTTCGTATTTCTGTTGACTCCAACATGGCGGAGAAATGTTATTTATATTTGAGCGCCGTCTCAGATTATTGCTTTTTACTAAAGTTTAAAATAAATCTGACATAGCTGTTGCATTAAGAGCCAGTGTATCTTTAATTATATGTAAAACATGTATCTTTCGTCAAAGTTTATGATGAGTATTTCTGTTATCTGGCGTAGCTTTCTATAATTACTCCGGATATTTTGGAGGCATTTCTGAACATGGCGCCAATGTAAACCGAGATTTGTGGATATAAATATGCACATTACCGAACAAAACATAAATGTATTGTGTAACATGATGTCCTATGAGTGTCATCTGATGAAGATTATCAAAGGTTAGAGATTTAATTTGTATCTCTATCTCTGCTTTTGTGACTCTATCTTTGGCTGGGATAAATGGCTGTGTGTTTTTTGGATTTGGTGGTGATCTAACATAAATATATGTTATGTTTTCGCTGTAAAACATTAAAAAAATCGGACATGATGGGTAGAATAACAAGATGTTTATCTTTCTTTTGCTGTATTGGACTTGTTAATGTGTGAAAGTTAAATATTTTGAAAAAATAATTTTGAATTTTGCACACTGCCTCTTCAGCGGAATGTTGGGGGGGGGGGGGTTGGGGTTGAAGTTGAAAGGTTAAGTGTGTCCTAGAAAGGTTAAGTACAGCCAATTTGAATTTGGGGTCTGTATATTTTATAATTTCATTGAAGATACCAACAACACCACAGGCCTTTTTAGGTTGGAGGGTTTGCATTTTGTCCAGTAGTTCATTCAATGTAACTGGAGAATCCAATGGGTTCTGGTCTTTAATAGTTGATTCTAAGATTTGTATTTGATCATGTATGTTTTTGCTTTATGTTTGTTCTTTGTTATAGAGCCAAAAAGATTGGAGAAGTGTTTTATCCATACATCTATATTTTGAATAGATAACTCTTTGTGGTGTTGTTTTTTTAGTGTTTTCCAAGTTGAATGTTTTCCAAGCTGATTTCTGACGTGCTGTTCCTTCTTTTTCCATAGTGTGTTTGTAAGGGGTGCGTACTGGCGGCAGAGAAGTCAGGCGCAGGAGAGCAAAAGCTGTGTTACAACGCCGCAGTTTAATAACAAAAAATCACCGTAAACAGAACAATCAATACAATGGGTACAAAACCCGACGCACACCAGAATAACGTGCACAAGCACTTACAATAAACAATTCCGGACAAGGACATGGGGGGGAACAGAGGGTTAAATACACAACATGTAATGAGAAGACAAGACAAAACAAATGGAAAATTAAAAAATGGATCGATGATGGCTAGAAAACCTGTGACTCCGACCGCCGAACGCCGCCCGAACAAGGAGAGGAACCAACTTCGGCGGAAGTCGTTACAGTATTTCTGTAATGTTTTAGTGATTCACAATAGTGAAATCTCAGGTTTTCTGAGTCTCTATATTTTTTTGTATTTCTTTTTTTAGGTTTAAGCATTCTTCATCAAACCATTTGTCATCGTTGTTCATTTTATTAGGCTTTCTGCTTAAACTTTTTTATTTATCTGTTTTATTCGATAGGGAAGCTGTGAGGTCAAATATACTGTTTAGGTTTTCTACTGCCAAGTTTACATCTTCACTATTTGTCACACCCTGATCTGTTGCACCTGTCCTTGTGATTGTCTCCACCCCCCCCATCTTCCCCATTATCCCCTGTGTATTTACACCAGACTACCCTACCTGTCCAGTCTCTGAGCCCGCCTGCTAGACTACTCTACCTGTCCTGTCTCTGAGCCCGCCTGCCAGACTACTCTACCTGTCCTGTCTCTGAGCCAACCTGCCAGACTACTCTACCTGTCCTGTCTCTGAGCCCGCCTGCCAGACTACTCTACCTGTCCTGTCTCTGAACCCGCCTGCCAGACGACTCTACCTGTCCTGTCTCTGAGCCAGCCTGCTAGACTACTCTACCTGTCCTGTCTCTGAGCCCGTGTGAGCAGAGCCTGCTGAGCATCTGGTACATGCCATTGGCTTGGGCTAGTGTATGAGTGGGGGTGGGGCCTGCTTGTGGGAGTGGGGGGGGGGGGGGGGGGGGGGGCATAGGTCTGATCTGAGGGGGCCTATATGGGGTGTGGGCACGGGGTGCCTGTTGAGCTGTGTGAGGTTTTGGGCCTGCGGTTGAGGGTGATGTCCTTTGACAAAGTTGGGCACTGGATTGCTGCCTTGTAGAGGTGGACCTGGTCATAAAGACTGTTCAAGTCCAGTGGTGGGCCAGGAAAGCATTTGGTTTTGAGGCACAGTCACGGGAAATACTTGCGTTTACCCGCTGTATTGTAGCAGGGTGGAGATAACCACTTGTGCATTGGGGAAAGTAGAAGAAGATTTTTCAATCACTCCCTTCTGTGCTGTGGCCACCCTTTCCTGCTGTGCTCTCAGGTTGTTTGTGCCTGTGTGTATTATTATGTGGCTGGGTGACCCTAGTTGGTCCTCAGACAGAAGGTCTAGGTGCGCTGGATGTTTTGTACACCAGAGTTTAGACACTGTGTTTTGGGGGAAAAGTTCAATTTCTTGTATATATTTCCTGTTTGAGTCCATAAGGAGAACAATCTGTGTCTTGTGTATGTTCTCAGTGGGTGTAGGCGGGTTGTCAGTGGGGCTATCAGGGTGGCTGACAGGAGGGATGCTCAGAGGGGGTGAGATTCCCTGGGCTTGGGGTTCTTAATTTGTCTGTCCTGCTGTGTTGTCGACGTGGTCAGTGTTTGAAATGGGCTGTTCTGCTGTTTTTTTCTGCGGGGGTGGCCAGCTCTCTAATGGGTTGTTCTCTGTCACACGCCATCCCCCTCACCCTCTCCTCCAGCAGTCTGATCCTCTCCTTTAGTGCTCTGTTCTTCTCCTGCTCTTGCTCTTTCTGCTGTTGATGTTGTCTCACCACTGTCCAGAGTGCAGATATGTCTCTCTCCACCTCCAGCTCTCTGGGTCTGGTTGAGGGGGTGTTGTTGAGGGGGTCTGGTTGAGGGGGTGTTGTTGAGGGGGGACTGGTTGAGGTGATGTTGTTGAGGGGTTCTGGTTGAGGGGGTGTTGTTGAGGGGTCTGGTTGAGGGGGTGTTGTTGAGGGGGTCTGGTTGAGGGGGTGTTGTTGAGAGGGTGTTGTTGAGGGGGTGTTGTTGAGGGGGTCTGGTTGAGGGGGTCTGGTTGAGGGGGTGTTGTTGAGGGGGTGTTGTTGAGGGGGTGTTGTTGAGGGGGTCTGGTTGAGGGGGTGTTGTTGAGAGGGTGTTGTTGAGGGGGTGTTGTTGAGGGGGTCTGGTTGAGGGGGTCTGGTTGAGGGGGTGTTGTTGAGGGGGTGTTGTTGAGGGGGTGTTGTTGAGGGGGTCTGGTTGAGGGGGTCTGGTTGAGGGGGTGTTGTTGAGGGGGTGTTGTTGAGGGGGTGTTGTTGAGGGGGTGTTGTTGTGCGGAACTATTATCTGTGCTGACTGGAGTGTGTTCACCTGCAGTTCCAGCTCCACCTGCCTTACCTCCAGCTGGGTGAATTCATCCTTCATTTCAATGAGGGAGTGGTAATCTGTACTGGGAGAATGAGTTTCCTCTTGCTCTTCTTTGGGGATGTTTAAGGAAGAGGTCTGGTCTGACACGTTCGGGGTGGGGGTATCTTTCTCAAGAGAGCTGAACTTTCTCTCTTTCTCTCCCTTCCTCCGTCTCTTTCTTTCCCTCTTCCCCTCTTTCTCTCTCTCTCTCCTCTCTCTCTCTCTCTCTCTCTCTCTCTCTCTCTCTCTCTCTCTCTCTCTCTATTTCTCTCTCTCTCTCTCTCTCTCTCTCTTTCTCTCTCTCTCTCTCTCTTTCTCTCTCTCTCTCTCTCTCTCTCTTTCTCTCTCTCTCTCTCTCTCTCTCTCTTTCTCTCTCTCTCTCTCTCTCTCTCTCTCTCTTTCTCCCTCTCATTCTCCCTCAAACCTGTCTCTCTTTGTTTCCCTCCCTTAACCTCCCTCTATCTCTCCTGCTTTCTCTCTCCTCTCCTCTCCACTCTCTCTCTCTCTCTGAACAGTTTATGTGCTTTAATGCAGGTGTTGATAGTACATTGATACATTGATAATCATTTGAACAAATTGTTACACTTTCATATGTACTAAGTATCGTAGGGAACTAACTGTCATTTTAAATGACCAGTGATCCAGAACAGTGGGAGAGTGAAAATAATACGAGGTCTGATCATGTTGACTTAGGTCTACATTGAGTTCAGATTTGGTTGACCACTTCAGGAGGTGGTCATGAATGCAAATGTAGGTGTAGATGCATGACACATACTTGCAATTGAATATAGAGCGGGAAACGGGAATCCAGACACACAGTGGACACGGTAGAAACATTTAAATTTAGGTTTAGATGCATGACGCGTTGGGAATTCCATGATCAGATCTCTATGATCAGAACACTAAAGCTGCATGAACTGTCAAGTCTAGACGGGGCCTTAGTGTTCGCTGACAACCATCTCATCTCATCTCATCTCATCTCATCTGAACTGACTGGAGAGGAGGAACAGGAAGTGACCTCATCAGTGATGTAATAACAGAATGCGGCGTGGCATCAGACAGCTGTACTGTTATATTATATTGGCACTGAATCAAATCCAGACCTCAGTGCAGGTGTGAGGGAGGTGTTGCTTCAGTATAATCTAGTGAGACAGTGACTGAGAGAAGGTTTTTGTAGTGTAGACAGGGGAATCTGCAACACTGTGCCTTGCTAGCAGCACAGAAATACACAGCACTGTGTTGGGGTCGTCTCAAGTTGAACATGTTCAGAGAGGCATTCTTTGGGCCACCTCCACCCAAATCGCCACTCATATTAAAATGCTTTTCATGTGAACTCTCAATGGTTTGAGAATTAAAATTCAAATATCCAATGAGTTTCAGTGCTGTTTCTCCTCGTGGTTTCTGGTACCACAACATCACTCTATAGTCTGTTTTCTGATGTTGGCAGAAGAGTTGAACATTCTCTCCAGGTCTGCTGAAGACTGCAGAGGGAGTCTGGTGAACCTCAACACTGAGACAGAGACCTGAGGAGAGACGGAGAGAAGACATTCACTAGCAGAGGCAAACATAAAGGATGAATATACATCATACCGTATTATGAATCTAAAACAAATGTCAATTTCCTAGATTACTACCTGTGAGCCAAAAGAGTGTGTAGATGATGAGAGTTTTGTACATGTTGACTGTCAGAGATGATCATCAACAACCAACTAATCTGAATCAACCAACAAACCATCTCAACTGGCAGGAGAGGAGGAGTGTTTAGTGTTTAGTAGTGAGGATGTTTAGTATTGAGGATGTTTAGTATTGAGGATGTTTAGTATTGAGGATGTTTTAGTATTGAGGAGGTTTAGTATTGAGGATGTTTAGTATTGAGGATGTTTAGTATTGAGGATGTTTAGTAGTGAGGATGTTTAGTATTGAGGATGTTTAGTATTGAGGATGTTTAGTATTGAGGATGTTTAGTATTGAGGATGTTTTAGTATTGTGGATGTTTAGTATTGAGGATGTTTAGTATTGAGGATGTTTAGTATTGTGGATGTTTAGTTTTGAGGATGTTTAGTAGTGAGGATGTTTAGTATTGAGGATGTTTAGTATGGTGGATGTTTAGTATTGAGGATGTTTTAGTGGTGAGGATGTTTAGTGTTGAGGATGTTTTAGTAGTGAGGATGTTTAGTATTGAGGATGTTTATTTAGTATTGAGGATGTTTAGTATTGAGGATGTTTTAGTATTGAGGATGTTTAGTATTGAGGATGTTTAGTATTGATGATGTTTTAGTATTGAGGATGTTTAGTATTGAGGATGTTTAGTATTGAGGATGTTTAGTAGTGAGGATGTTTAGTATTGAGGATGTTTAGTATTGAGGATGTTTAGTAGTGAGGATGTTTAGTATTGAGGATGTTTAGTATTGAGGATGTTTAGTATTGAGGATGTTTAGTAGTGAGGATGTTTAGTAATGAGGATGTTTAGTAGTGAGGATGTTTAGTATTGAGGAGGTTTTAGTATTGAGGATGTTTAGTAATGAGGATGTTTAGTAGTGAGGATGTTTAGTAATGAGGATGTTTAGTAGTGAGGATGTTTAGTAATGAGGATGTTTAGTAGTGAGGATGTTTAGTAATGAGGATGTTTAGTAGTGAGGATGTTTAGTAATGAGGATGTTTTAGTAGTGAGGATGTTTAGTATTGAGGAGGTTTAGTATTGAGGATGTTTAGTATTGAGGATGTTTAGTAGTGAGGATGTTTAGTAGTGAGGATGTTTAGTATTGAGGATGTTTAGTAATGAGGATGTTTAGTAATGAGGATGTTTAGTATTGAGGATGTTTAGTAATGAGGATGTTTAGTAGTGAGGATGTTTAGTAATGAGGATGTTTAGTAGTGAGGGTGTTTAGTATTGAGGATGTTTAGTATTGAGGATGTTTAGTATTGAGGATGTTTAGTATTGAGGATGTTGAGTATTGAGGATGTTTAGTATTGAGGATGTTTAATGTTGAGGATGTTTAGTATTGAGGATTTTTAGTAATGAGGATGTTTAGTAATGAGGATGTTTAGTATTGAGGATGTTTAATATTGAGGATGTTTAGTAGTGAGGATGTTTAGTAATGAGGATGTTTAGTATTGAGGATGTTTAGTATTGAGGATGTTTAGTATTGAGGATGTTTTAGTAGTGAGGATGTTTAGTATTGAGGATGTTTAGTATTGAGGATGTTTAGTAGTGAGGATGTTTTAGTAGTGAGGATGTTTAGTATTGAGGATGTTTAGTATCTTAGGATGTTTAGTAGTGAGGATGTTTAGTATTGAGGATGTTTAGTATTGAGGATGTTTAGTATTGAGGATGTTTAGTATTGTGGATGTTTAGTTTTGAGGATGTTTAGTAGTGAGGATGTTTAGTATTGAGGATGTTTAGTATTGAGGATGTTTAGTATTGAGGATGTTTTAGTATTGAGGATATTTAGTATTGAGGATGTTTAGTATTGAGGATGTTTAGTAGTGAGGATGTTTAGTATTGAGGATGTTTAGTATTGAGGATGTTGAGTATTGAGGATGTTTAGTATTGAGGATGTTTAATGTTGAGGATGTTTAGTATTGAGGATTTTTAGTAATGAGGATGTTTAGTAATGAGGATGTTTAGTATTGAGGATGTTTAATATTGAGGATGTTTAGAATTGAGGATGTTTAGTAATGAGGATGTTTAGTAATGAGGATGTTTAGTATTGAGGATGTTTAGTAATGAGGATGTTTAGTAGTGAGGATGTTTAGTAATGAGGATGTTTAGTAGTGAGGATGTTTTAGTAGTGAGGATGTTTAGTATTGAGGATGTTTAGTATTGAGGATGTTTAGTAGTGAGGATGTTTTAGTAGTGAGGATGTTTAGTATTGAGGATGTTTAGTATTGAGGATGTTTAGTAGTGAGGATGTTTATTATTGAGGATGTTTAGTATTGAGGATGTTTAGTATTGAGGATGTTTAGTAGTGAGGATGTTTAGTATTGAGGATGTTTAGTATTGAGGATGTTTAGTAGTGAGGATGTTTAGTAGTGAGGATGTTTAGTATTGAGGATGTTTAGTAATGAGGATGTTTAGTATTGAGGATGTTTAGTAATGAGGATGTTTAGTAGTGAGGATGTTTAGTATTGAGGATGGTTAGTAATGAGGATGTTTAGTATTGAGGATGTTTAGTAATGAGGATGTTTAGTAATGAGGATGTTTAGTATTGAGGATGTTTAGTAATGAGGATGTTTAGTAGTGAGGATGTTTAGTAATGAGGATGTTTAGTAGTGAGGATGTTTAGTATTGAGGATGTTTAGTATTGAGGATGTTTAGTAATGAGGATGTTTTAGTAGTGAGGATGTTTAGTATTGAGGATGTTTAGTATTGAGGATGTTTAGTAGTGAGGATGTTTTAGTAGTGAGGATGTTTAGTATTGAGGATGTTTAGTATTGAGGATGTTTAGTAGTGAGGATGTTTAGTATTGAGGATGTTTAGTATTGAGGATGTTTAGTATTGAGGATGTTTAGTATTGAGGATGTTTAGTATTGAGGATGTTTAGTATTGTGGATGTTTAGTATTGAGGATGTTTAGTAGTGAGGATGTTTAGTAGTGAGGATGTTTAGTATTGAGGATGTTTAGTATTGAGGATGTTTTAGTAGTGAGGATGTTTTGTATTGAGGATGTTTAGTATTGAGGATGTTTAGTAGTGAGGATGTTTAGTATTGAGGATGTTTAGTATTGAGGATGTTTAGTATTGAAGATGTTTAGTAGTGAGGATGTTTAGTAGTGAGGATGTTTAGTATTGAGGATGTTTAGTATTGAGGATGTTTAGTAATGAGGATGTTTAGTAGTGAGGATGTTTAGTATTGAGGATGTTTAGTAATGAGGATGTTTAGTATTGTGGATGTTTAGTAATGAGGATGTTTAGTATTGAGGAGGTTTAGTTTTGAGGATGTTTAGTAGTGAGGATGTTTATATGGTTCAGAACACTGTAGTGGAGGTGTGAGGTGTGACTTTGTATTTGAGATGTGGTTTTTGTAGGGCTGAGACAGGATCTGCTCCACTGTGCTCTCTGGCAGCACAGAAATACACTGCACTGTCCTCTTGTGTCAGGTTGGAAACACTTAAATCACAATACTGTTCTGCGTTTCCTCTCAATTTAATTTGGTCCTTGAAACTAGATTCTCTCTGTCTCTATCTCCATGCATATGCTCTGATCTCACTCTCTACGTCTCTCTCTTTCTCTTTCTCTCCCCCCCAATCTCTGTCTCTTTCTCTCTCTCTCTCGCTCTCTCTCTCCTTCTGTCTCCTCTCCCCCACTCTCTCTCTCTGAACAGACGTCTGTTAGTTCATGTGGTTTAATGCAGGTGTTGATAGTATCTGAACAGAAGTCTGCTCCTTCATGTGGTTTAATGCAGGTGTTTTGATGTAGTGTCAGAGGGAGGTTTTTGTAGAGTGGACTAGGTCTCTGTACCACTGTGTAGACTGACAGCACAGAAATACTCCCCACTGTCTTCAGCTTGTCTCGGTTTGAGGATATGAAGAAAGGCATCGTTCTCTCCATCTCCTTTCACATCAAAGTAACCTTTATATGAGGGTTCAACTGTTGGGGTTTTATAGTATATATAAGCTATGAGGTTTAGAGCCGTGTCTTCCACAGAACGCTTGTACCAGAGGACTGTGTCGTAGCTGGGGATTGTATGACTGCAGTTGAGTGTGACAGAGGCATTAGGCTTCACCAGTGACGTAGAGGGAGACTGGTACACTGATTTACTGAGAGAGACACCTGGGCGGAGACAGAGGACATAACAAAGGATTGTACCACCATTTCTCAAGTTTGAATAAAACATATAATTAGTAATTATTTGTACACATTTAGGCAAATTTTTTAATTTTCATGTTTTAATAAGTAATGTAGGGAACTACTAAATATCTGACATTTAAATTACCTGTGATCCAGAATAGTGGGACAGTGATAATGATAAGAGGTGTGATCATGTTGACTTAGTGATCGTCGACAACCAACTGACATCTCATCTCAACTTATCTGAACTGACTGGAGAGGAGGAACAGGAAGTGACCTCATCAGTGATGTAATGACAGAATGCGGCGTGGTATCAGACAGCTGTACTGTTATATTATATTGGCACTGAATCAAAAATCCAGACCTCAGTGCAGGTGAGAGGGAGGTGTTGCTTCAGTATAATCTAGTGAGACAGTGACTGAGAGAAGGTTTTTGTAGTGTAGACAGGGGAATCTGCAACACTGTGCATAACTAGCAGCACAAAAATACACTGCACTGTGTTGGGGTCGTCTCAAGTTGAACATGTTCAGAGAGGCATTCTTTGGGCCACCTCCACCCAAATCGCCACTCATATTAAAATGCTTTTCATATGAACTCTCAATGGTTTGAGAATTAAAATTCAAATATCCAATGAGTTTCAATGCTGTTTCTCCTCGTGGTTTCTGGTACCACAACATCACTCTATAGTCTGTTTTCTGATGTTGGCAGAAGAGTTGAACATTCTCTCCAGGTCTGCTGAAGACTGCAGAGGGAGTCTGGTGAACCTCAACACTGAGACAGAGACCTGAGGAGAGACGGAGAGAAGACATTCACTAGCAGAGGCAAACATAAAGGATGAATATACATCATACCGTATTATGAATCTAAAACAAATGTAAATTTCCTAGATTACTACCTGTGAGCCAAAAGAGTGTGTAGATGATGAGAGTTTTGTACATGTTGACTGTCAGAGATGATCATCAACAACCAACTAATCTGAATCAACCAACAAACCATCTCAACTGGCAGGAGAGGAGGACTGTTTAGTGTTTAGTAGTGAGGATGTTTAGTATTGAGGATGTTTAGTATTGAGGATGTTTAGTATTGAGGATGTTTTAGTATTGAGGAGGTTTAGTATTGAGGATGTTTAGTATTGAGGATGTTTAGTATTGAGGATGTTTAGTAGTGAGGATGTTTAGTATTGAGGATGTTTAGTATTGAGGATGTTTAGTATTGAGGATGTTTAGTATTGAGGATGTTTTAGCATTGTGGATGTTTAGTATTGAGGATGTTTAGTATTGAGGATGTTTAGTATTGTGGATGTTTAGTTTTGAGGATGTTTAGTAGTGAGGATGTTTAGTATTGAGGATGTTTAGTATGGTGGATGTTTAGTATTGAGGATGTTTTAGTGGTGAGGATGTTTAGTGTTGAGGATGTTTTAGTAGTGAGGATGTTTAGTATTGAGGATGTTTATTTAGTATTGAGGATGTTTAGTATTGAGGATGTTTTAGTATTGAGGATGTTTAGTATTGAGGATGTTTAGTATTGAGGATGTTTTAGTATTGAGGATGTTTAGTATTGAGGATGTTTAGTATTGAGGATGTTTAGTAGTGTGGATGTTTAGTATTGAGGATGTTTAGTATTGAGGATGTTTAGTAGTGAGGATGTTTAGTATTGAGGATGTTTAGTATTGAGGATGTTTAGTATTGAGGATGTTTAGTAGTGAGGATGTTTAGTAATGAGGATGTTTAGTAGTGAGGATGTTTAGTATTGAGGAGGTTTTAGTATTGAGGATGTTTAGTAATGAGGATGTTTAGTAGTGAGGATGTTTAGTAATGAGGATGTTTAGTAGTGAGGATGTTTAGTAATGAGGATGTTTAGTAGTGAGGATGTTTAGTAATGAGGATGTTTAGTAGTGAGGATGTTTAGTAATGAGGATGTTTTAGTAGTGAGGATGTTTAGTATTGAGGAGGTTTAGTATTGAGGATGTTTAGTATTGAGGATGTTTAGTAGTGAGGATGTTTAGTAGTGAGGATGTTTAGTATTGAGGATGTTTAGTAATGAGGATGTTTAGTAATGAGGATGTTTAGTATTGAGGATGTTTAGTAATGAGGATGTTTAGTAGTGAGGATGTTTAGTAATGAGGATGTTTAGTAGTGAGGGTGTTTAGTATTGAGGATGTTTAGTATTGAGGATGTTTAGTATTGAGGATGTTTAGTATTGAGGATGTTGAGTATTGAGGATGTTTAGTATTGAGGATGTTTAATGTTGAGGATGTTTAGTATTGAGGATTTTTAGTAATGAGGATGTTTAGTAATGAGGATGTTTAGTATTGAGGATGTTTAATATTGAGGATGTTTAGTAGTGAGGATGTTTAGTAATGAGGATGTTTAGTATTGAGGATGTTTAGTATTGAGGATGTTTAGTATTGAGGATGTTTTAGTAGTGAGGATGTTTAGTATTGAGGATGTTTAGTATTGAGGATGTTTAGTAGTGAGGATGTTTTAGTAGTGAGGATGTTTAGTATTGAGGATGTTTAGTATCTTAGGATGTTTAGTAGTGAGGATGTTTAGTATTGAGGATGTTTAGTATTGAGGATGTTTAGTATTGAGGATGTTTAGTATTGTGGATGTTTAGTTTTGAGGATGTTTAGTAGTGAGGATGTTTAGTATTGAGGATGTTTAGTATTGAGGATGTTTAGTATTGAGGATGTTTTAGTATTGAGGATGTTTAGTATTGAGGATGTTTAGTATTGAGGATGTTTAGTAGTGAGGATGTTTAGTATTGAGGATGTTTAGTATTGAGGATGTTGAGTATTGAGGATGTTTAGTATTGAGGATGTTTAATGTTGAGGATGTTTAGTATTGAGGATTTTTAGAAATGAGGATGTTTAGTAATGAGGATGTTTAGTATTGAGGATGTTTAATATTGAGGATGTTTAGTATTGAGGATGTTTAGTAATGAGGATGTTTAGTAATGAGGATGTTTAGTATTGAGGATGTTTAGTAATGAGGATGTTTAGTAGTGAGGATGTTTAGTAATGAGGATGTTTAGTAGTGAGGATGTTTAGTATTGAGGATGTTTAGTATTGAGGATGTTTAGTAGTGAGGATGTTTTAGTAGTGAGGATGTTTAGTATTGAGGATGTTTAGTATTGAGGATGTTTAGTAGTGAGGATGTTTTAGTAGTGAGGATGTTTAGTATTGAGGATGTTTAGTATTGAGGATGTTTAGTAGTGAGGATGTTTATTATTGAGGATGTTTAGTATTGAGGATGTTTAGTATTGAGGATGTTTAGTAGTGAGGATGTTTAGTATTGAGGATGTTTAGTATTGAGGATGTTTAGTAGTGAGGATGTTTAGTAGTGAGGATGTTTAGTATTGAGGATGTTTAGTAATGAGGATGTTTAGTATTGAGGATGTTTAGTAATGAGGATGTTTAGTAGTGAGGATGTTTAGTATTGAGGATGGTTAGTAATGAGGATGTTTAGTATTGAGGATGTTTAGTAATGAGGATGTTTAGTAATGAGGATGTTTAGTATTGAGGATGTTTAGTAATGAGGATGTTTAGTAGTGAGGATGTTTAGTAATGAGGATGTTTAGTAGTGAGGATGTTTAGTATTGAGGATGTTTAGTATTGAGGATGTTTAGTAATGAGGATGTTTTAGTAGTGAGGATGTTTAGTATTGAGGATGTTTAGTATTGAGGATGTTTAGTAGTGAGGATGTTTTAGTAGTGAGGATGTTTAGTATTGAGGATGTTTAGTATTGAGGATGTTTAGTAGTGAGGATGTTTAGTATTGAGGATGTTTAGTATTGAGGATGTTTAGTATTGAGGAGGTTTAGTATTGAGGATGTTTAGTATTGAGGATGTTTAGTATTGTGGATGTTTAGTATTGAGGATGTTTAGTAGTGAGGATGTTTAGTAGTGAGGATGTTTAGTATTGAGGATGTTTAGTATTGAGGATGTTTTAGTAGTGAGGATGTTTTGTATTGAGGATGTTTAGTATTGAGGATGTTTAGTAGTGAGGATGTTTAGTATTGAGGATGTTTAGTATTGAGGATGTTTAGTATTGAAGATGTTTAGTAGTGAGGATGTTTAGTAGTGAGGATGTTTAGTATTGAGGATGTTTAGTATTGAGGATGTTTAGTAATGAGGATGTTTAGTAGTGAGGATGTTTAGTATTGAGGATGTTTAGTAATGAGGATGTTTAGTATTGTGGATGTTTAGTAATGAGGATGTTTAGTATTGAGGAGGTTTAGTTTTGAGGATGTTTAGTAGTGAGGATGTTTATATGGTTCAGAACACTGTAGTGGAGGTGTGAGGTGTGACTTTGTATTTGAGATGTGGTTTTTGTAGGGCTGAGACAGGATCTGCTCCACTGTGCTCTCTGGCAGCACAGAAATACACTGCACTGTCCTCTTGTGTCAGGTTGGAAACACTTAAATCACAATACTGTTCTGCGTTTCCTCTCAATTTAATTTGGTCCTTGAAACTAGATTCTCTCTGTCTCTATCTCCATGCATATGCTCTGATCTCACTCTCTACGTCTCTCTCTTTCTCTTTCTCTCCCCCCCAATCTCTGTCTCTTTCTCTCTCTCTCTCGCTCTCTCTCTCCTTCTGTCTCCTCTCCCCCACTCTCTCTCTCTGAACAGACGTCTGTTAGTTCATGTGGTTTAATGCAGGTGTTGATAGTATCTGAACAGAAGTCTGCTCCTTCATGTGGTTTAATGCAGGTGTTTTGATGTAGTGTCAGAGGGAGGTTTTTGTAGAGTGGACTAGGTCTCTGTACCACTGTGTAGACTGACAGCACAGAAATACTCCCCACTGTCTTCAGCTTGTCTCGGTTTGAGGATATGAAGAAAGGCATCGTTCTCTCCATCTCCTTTCACATCAAAGTAACCTTTATATGAGGGTTCAACTGTTGGGGTTTTATAGTATATATAAGCTATGAGGTTTAGAGCCGTGTCTTCCACAGAACGCTTGTACCAGAGGACTGTGTCGTAGCTGGGGATTGTATGACTGCAGTTGAGTGTGACAGAGGCATTAGGCTTCACCAGTGACGTAGAGGGAGACTGGTACACTGATTTACTGAGAGAGACACCTGGGCGGAGACAGAGGACATAACAAAGGATTGTACCACCATTTCTCAAGTTTGAATAAAACATATAATTAGTAATTATTTGTACACATTTAGGCAAATTTTTTAATTTTCATGTTTTAATAAGTAATGTAGGGAACTACTAAATATCTGACATTTAAATTACCTGTGATCCAGAATAGTGGGACAGTGATAATGATAAGAGGTGTGATCATGTTGACTTAGTGATCGTCGACAACCAACTGACATCTCATCTCAACTTATCTGAACTGACTGGAGAGGAGGAACAGGAAGTGACCTCATCAGTGATGTAATGACAGAATGCGGCGTGGTATCAGACAGCTGTACTGTTATATTATATTGGCACTGAATCAAAAATCCAGACCTCAGTGCAGGTGAGAGGGAGGTGTTGCTTCAGTATAATCTAGTGAGACAGTGACTGAGAGAAGGTTTTTGTAGTGTAGACAGGGGAATCTGCAACACTGTGCATAACTAGCAGCACAAAAATACACTGCACTGTGTTGGGGTCGTCTCAAGTTGAACATGTTCAGAGAGGCATTCTTTGGGCCACCTCCACCCAAATCGCCACTCATATTAAAATGCTTTTCATATGAACTCTCAATGGTTTGAGAATTAAAATTCAAATATCCAATGAGTTTCAATGCTGTTTCTCCTCGTGGTTTCTGGTACCACAACATCACTCTATAGTCTGTTTTCTGATGTTGGCAGAAGAGTTGAACATTCTCTCCAGGTCTGCTGAAGACTGCAGAGGGAGTCTGGTGAACCTCAACACTGAGACAGAGACCTGAGGAGAGACGGAGAGAAGACATTCACTAGCAGAGGCAAACATAAAGGATGAATATACATCATACCGTATTATGAATCTAAAACAAATGTAAATTTCCTAGATTACTACCTGTGAGCCAAAAGAGTGTGTAGATGATGAGAGTTTTGTACATGTTGACTGTCAGAGATGATCATCAACAACCAACTAATCTGAATCAACCAACAAACCATCTCAACTGGCAGGAGAGGAGGACTGTTTAGTGTTTAGTAGTGAGGATGTTTAGTATTGAGGATGTTTAGTATTGAGGATGTTTAGTATTGAGGATGTTTTAGTATTGAGGAGGTTTAGTATTGAGGATGTTTAGTATTGAGGATGTTTAGTATTGAGGATGTTTAGTAGTGAGGATGTTTAGTATTGAGGATGTTTAGTATTGAGGATGTTTAGTATTGAGGATGTTTAGTATTGAGGATGTTTTAGTATTGTGGATGTTTAGTATTGAGGATGTTTAGTATTGAGGATGTTTAGTATTGTGGATGTTTAGTTTTGAGGATGTTTAGTAGTGAGGATGTTTAGTATTGAGGATGTTTAGTATGGTGGATGTTTAGTATTGAGGATGTTTTAGTGGTGAGGATGTTTAGTGTTGAGGATGTTTTAGTAGTGAGGATGTTTAGTATTGAGGATGTTTATTTAGTATTGAGGATGTTTAGTATTGAGGATGTTTTAGTATTGAGGATGTTTAGTATTGAGGATGTTTAGTATTGATGATGTTTTAGTATTGAGGATGTTTAGTATTGAGGATGTTTAGTATTGAGGATGTTTAGTAGTGAGGATGTTTAGTATTGAGGATGTTTAGTATTGAGGATGTTTAGTAGTGAGGATGTTTAGTATTGAGGATGTTTAGTATTGAGGATGTTTAGTATTGAGGATGTTTAGTAGTGAGGATGTTTAGTAATGAGGATGTTTAGTAGTGAGGATGTTTAGTATTGAGGAGGTTTTAGTATTGAGGATGTTTAGTAATGAGGATGTTTAGTAGTGAGGATGTTTAGTAATGAGGATGTTTAGTAGTGAGGATGTTTAGTAATGAGGATGTTTAGTAGTGAGGATGTTTAGTAATGAGGATGTTTAGTAGTGAGGATGTTTAGTAATGAGGATGTTTTAGTAGTGAGGATGTTTAGTATTGAGGAGGTTTAGTATTGAGGATGTTTAGTATTGAGGATGTTTAGTAGTGAGGATGTTTAGTAGTGAGGATGTTTAGTATTGAGGATGTTTAGTAATGAGGATGTTTAGTAATGAGGATGTTTAGTATTGAGGATGTTTAGTAATGAGGATGTTTAGTAGTGAGGATGTTTAGTAATGAGGATGTTTAGTAGTGAGGGTGTTTAGTATTGAGGATGTTTAGTATTGAGGATGTTTAGTATTGAGGATGTTGAGTATTGAGGATGTTTAGTATTGAGGATGTTTAATGTTGAGGATGTTTAGTATTGAGGATTTTTAGTAATGAGGATGTTTAGTAATGAGGATGTTTAGTATTGAGGATGTTTAATATTGAGGATGTTTAGTAGTGAGGATGTTTAGTAATGAGGATGTTTAGTATTGAGGATGTTTAGTATTGAGGATGTTTAGTATTGAGGATGTTTTAGTAGTGAGGATGTTTAGTATTGAGGATGTTTAGTATTGAGGATGTTTAGTAGTGAGGATGTTTTAGTAGTGAGGATGTTTAGTATTGAGGATGTTTAGTATCTTAGGATGTTTAGTAGTGAGGATGTTTAGTATTGAGGATGTTTAGTATTGAGGATGTTTAGTATTGTGGATGTTTAGTTTTGAGGATGTTTAGTAGTGAGGATGTTTAGTATTGAGGATGTTTAGTATTGAGGATGTTTAGTATTGAGGATGTTTTAGTATTGAGGATGTTTAGTATTGAGGATGTTTAGTATTGAGGATGTTTAGTAGTGAGGATGTTTAGTATTGAGGATGTTTAGTATTGAGGATGTTGAGTATTGAGGATGTTTAGTATTGAGTATGTTTAATGTTGAGGATGTTTAGTATTGAGGATTTTTAGTAATGAGGATGTTTAGTAATGAGGATGTTTAGTATTGAGGATGTTTAATATTGAGGATGTTTAGTATTGAGGATGTTTAGTAATGAGGATGTTTAGTAATGAGGATGTTTAGTATTGAGGATGTTTAGTAATGAGGATGTTTAGTAGTGAGGATGTTTAGTAATGAGGATGTTTAGTAGTGAGGATGTTTAGTATTGAGGATGTTTAGTATTGAGGATGTTTAGTAGTGAGGATGTTTTAGTAGTGAGGATGTTTAGTATTGAGGATGTTTAGTATTGAGGATGTTTAGTAGTGAGGATGTTTTAGTAGGGAGGATGTTTAGTATTGAGGATGTTTAGTATTGAGGATGTTTAGTAGTGAGGATGTTTATTATTGAGGATGTTTAGTATTGAGGATGTTTAGTATTGAGGATGTTTAGTAGTGAGGATGTTTAGTATTGAGGATGTTTAGTATTGAGGATGTTTAGTAGTGAGGATGTTTAGTAGTGAGGATGTTTAGTATTGAGGATGTTTAGTAATGAGGATGTTTAGTATTGAGGATGTTTAGTAATGAGGATGTTTAGTAGTGAGGATGTTTAGTATTGAGGATGGTTAGTAATGAGGATGTTTAGTATTGAGGATGTTTAGTAATGAGGATGTTTAGTAATGAGGATGTTTAGTATTGAGGATGTTTAGTAATGAGGATGTTTAGTAGTGAGGATGTTTAGTAATGAGGATGTTTAGTAGTGAGGATGTTTAGTATTGAGGATGTTTAGTATTGAGGATGTTTAGTAATGAGGATGTTTTAGTAGTGAGGATGTTTAGTATTGAGGATGTTTAGTATTGAGGATGTTTAGTAGTGAGGATGTTTTAGTAGTGAGGATGTTTAGTATTGAGGATGTTTAGTATTGAGGATGTTTAGTAGTGAGGATGTTTAGTATTGAGGATGTTTAGTATTGAGGATGTTTAGTATTGTGGATGTTTAGTATTGAGGATGTTTAGTAGTGAGGATGTTTAGTAGTGAGGATGTTTAGTATTGAGGATGTTTAGTATTGAGGATGTTTTAGTAGTGAGGATGTTTTGTATTGAGGATGTTTAGTATTGAGGATGTTTAGTAGTGAGGATGTTTAGTATTGAGGATGTTTAGTATTGAGGATGTTTAGTATTGAAGATGTTTAGTAGTGAGGATGTTTAGTAGTGAGGATGTTTAGTATTGAGGATGTTTAGTATTGAGGATGTTTAGTAATGAGGATGTTTAGTAGTGAGGATGTTTAGTATTGAGGATGTTTAGTAATGAGGATGTTTAGTATTGTGGATGTTTAGTAATGAGGATGTTTAGTATTGAGGAGGTTTAGTTTTGAGGATGTTTTAGTAGTGAGGATGTTTAGTAGTGAGGATGTTTAGTATTGAGGATGTTTAGTATTGAGGATGTTTAGTAATGAGGATGTTTAGTGTTGAGGATGTTTAGTATTGAGGATGTTTAGTATTGAGGATGTTTAGTATTGAGGAGGTTTAGTATTGAGGATGTTTTAGTAGTGAGGATGTTTAGTAATGAGGATGTTTAGTAGTGAGGATGTTTATATGGTTCAGAACACTGTAGTGGAGGTGTGAGGTGTGACTTTGTATTTGAGATGTGGTTTTTGTAGGGCTGAGACAGGATCTGCTCCACTGTGCTCTCTGGCAGCACAGAAATACACTGCACTGTCCTCTTGTGTCAGGTTGGAAACACTTAAATCACAATACTGTTCTGCGTTTCCTCTCAATTTAATTTGGTCCTTGAAACTAGATTCTCTCTGTCTCTATCTCCATGCATATGCTCTGATCTCACTCTCTACGTCTCTCTCTTTCTCTTTCTCTCCCCCCCAATCTCTGTCTCTTTCTCTCTCTCTCTCGCTCTCTCTCTCCTTCTGTCTCCTCTCCCCCACTCTCTCTCTCTGAACAGACGTCTGTTAGTTCATGTGGTTTAATGCAGGTGTTGATAGTATCTGAACAGAAGTCTGCTCCTTCATGTGGTTTAATGCAGGTGTTTTGATGTAGTGTCAGAGGGAGGTTTTTGTAGAGTGGACTAGGTCTCTGTACCACTGTGTAGACTGACAGCACAGAAATACTCCCCACTGTCTTCAGCTTGTCTCGGTTTGAGGATATGAAGAAAGGCATCGTTCTCTCCATCTCCTTTCACATCAAAGTAACCTTTATATGAGGGTTCAACTGTTGGGGTTTTATAGTATATATAAGCTATGAGGTTTAGAGCCGTGTCTTCCACAGAACGCTTGTACCAGAGGACTGTGTCGTAGCTGGGGATTGTATGACTGCAGTTGAGTGTGACAGAGGCATTAGGCTTCACCAGTGACGTAGAGGGAGACTGGTACACTGATTTACTGAGAGAGACACCTGGGCGGAGACAGAGGACATAACAAAGGATTGTACCACCATTTCTCAAGTTTGAATAAAACATATAATTAGTAATTATTTGTACACATTTAGGCAAATTTTTTAATTTTCATGTTTTAATAAGTAATGTAGGGAACTACTAAATATCTGACATTTAAATTACCTGTGATCCAGAATAGTGGGACAGTGATAATGATAAGAGGTGTGATCATGTTGACTTAGTGATCGTCGACAACCAACTGACATCTCATCTCAACTTATCTGAACTGACTGGAGAGGAGGAACAGGAAGTGACCTCATCAGTGATGTAATGACAGAATGCGGCGTGGTATCAGACAGCTGTACTGTTATATTATATTGGCACTGAATCAAAAATCCAGACCTCAGTGCAGGTGAGAGGGAGGTGTTGCTTCAGTATAATCTAGTGAGACAGTGACTGAGAGAAGGTTTTTGTAGTGTAGACAGGGGAATCTGCAACACTGTGCATAACTAGCAGCACAAAAATACACTGCACTGTGTTGGGGTCGTCTCAAGTTGAACATGTTCAGAGAGGCATTCTTTGGGCCACCTCCACCCAAATCCCCACTCATATTAAAATGCTTTTCATATGAACTCTCAATGGTTTGAGAATTAAAATTCAAATATCCAATGAGTTTCAATGCTGTTTCTCCTCGTGGTTTCTGGTACCACAACATCACTCTATAGTCTGTTTTCTGATGTTGGCAGAAGAGTTGAACATTCTCTCCAGGTCTGCTGAAGACTGCAGAGGGAGTCTGGTGAACCTCAACACTGAGACAGAGACCTGAGGAGAGATGGAGAGAAGACATTCACTAGCAGAGGCAAACATAAAGGATGAATATACATCATACCATATTATGAATCTAAAACAAATGTAAATTTCCTAGATTACTACCTGTGAGCCAAAAGAATGTGTAGATGATGAGAGTTTTGTACATGTTGACTGTCAGAGATGATCATCAACAACCAACTAATCTGAATCAACCAACAAACCATCTCAACTGTCAGGAGAGGAGGGGGAACAGGAAGTGACATCATCAGAGATGATCATCAACAACCAACTAATCTGAATTAACCAACAAACCATCTCAACTGTCAGGAGAGGAGGGGGAACAGGAAGTGACATCATCAGAGATGATCATCAACAACCAACTAATCTGAATCAACCAACAAACCATCTCAACTGTCAGGAGAGGAGGGGGAACAGGAAGTGACATCATCAGAGATGATCATCAACAACCAACTAATCTGAATCAACCAACAAACCATCTCAACTGGCAGGAGAGGAGGAGGAACAGGAAGTGACATCATCACTGGTGTAATGACAAAACCCTGTTAAATTGGCACAATCAAATTCAGACCTCAAATGCAGATGTGAGGAAGACATATAATTTGATTGTATGATCTACTGAGACAGTTTTTGTAGTGCAGACGATGGGAGATTCTGCAAAAAATTACAGATCACACCTTCAACGTAGAATGTTTAAGATTTTATTGAAAGGGAATGGGGGGGTGGGGGGAGGGGGTGGATGAGGTAGCTTGGTGATGCAGGGAGCATTCCCCTTGGTAGGTAGGGGTGTGGTTGCCCGTTGGACACTGGAGAGCGACTGTTCTTGGTGTGGGGATGGAGTCCTGTTTGGGGAACGTGAAAAGGCAGGACTCAAGGATTATGGTTCAAGAACACAGAGTATTGTGGGCTCAGAGGAGATATTGTGGCTTGGATCGGATGTAGCTGTGGTAGGCTTGGGAGGACCAGCGGCCTAGATGTTGAACTGTGTGGTCTGGAAGCCCTTGGTGAGAAGCAGAGGTGGCAGGCACTGATATGGAAGGAGTGTAATACAAATTCTAATTCTTCTTCATACGAAATGGGTGATACTAATACATACCACACGAAAGGTAACATGTCACACTCAATAGAGAGTCTGGGATTTACGTACAGAATAGTAGGAAATGCTCTGAGACCAGGTTGGGACATCTGCAAGCTGGTGCTGGCATTCTTTAATAATATATTCATGTCAAATCAATTGCACTAAGTTGTTGTCCTTTTGGTTTGCTGTCACAGCTCAGCAAGATGGCGCTGACAGAGATGGTCGCCTCACTTCGAGTCCTTAAGAAACTATGCAGTATTTCATTTTTTAATGTGTTATTTCTTATGTTGTTACCCCAGGAAATCTTAACATACAGCCGGGAAGAACTATTGGATCTAAGAGTGACGTCAACTTACCAACATTACGATCAGGAATATAACTTTCCCAAAGCGGATCCTCTGTTCGGACCTCCACCCAGGACAATGGATCAGATCCTCTGTTTGGACCACCACCCAGGACAATGGATCAGATCCTCTGTTTGGACCACCATCCAGGACAATGGATCAGATCCTCTGTTCGAACCTCCACCCAGGACAATGGATCAGATCCTCTGTTCGGACCTCCACCCAGGACAATGGATCAGATCCTCTGTTCGGACCACCGCCGAGGACAATGGATCAGATCCTCTGTTCGGACCACCGCCCAGGACAATGGATCAGATCCTCTGTTCGGACCACCACCCAGGACAATGGATCAGATCCTCTGTTCGGACCACCACCCAGGACAATGGATCAGATCCTCTGTTCGGATCACCGCCCAGGACAATGGATCAGATCCTCTGTTCGGACCACCGCCCAGGACAATGGATCAGATCCTCTGTTCGGACCACCACCCAGGACAATGGATCAGATCCTCTGTTCGGACCACCACCCAGGACAATGGATCAGATCCTCTGTTCGGATCACCGCCCAGGACAATGGATCAGATCCTCTGTTCGGACCACCACCCAGGACAGTGGATCTAATCCCAGAAGCCGACCCAAAACAACATCGCTGAAGAAGAGGCAAACGGAGCGGCCTCCTGGTCAGGCTCCGTTAGGCATGCAACACCGCCCACCGTTTTCGAGTATACTACTCGCCAATGTCCAGTCTCTAGACAACAAGTTGGACAAGATGAGAGCAAGGGTTGCCTTCCATAGAGACATCATAGATTGTAACATTCTCCACCGGGCTTCTTCATGCATCATGCCAACAGAGATAAACACCTCTCTGGGAAGAAGAAGGGCAGGGGTGTATGCTTCATGATTAACGACTCATGGGGTAATCATAACAACGTACAGGAACTCAAGTCCTTCTGCTCACCCGACCTAGAATTCCTTACTATCAAATGCAGGCCATATTATCTCCCAAAATAATTATTGTCAGTTTTCGTCACAGCTGTGTATATACCCCCTCAAGCAGACACCACAATGACCCTCAAGGAACATCACTGGACTCAATGCAAACCATATATCCAGAGACTGCATTTATTGTAGCTGGGGATTTTAACAAAGCAAATTTGAGAACATGGCTACCGCAATTCGATCAGCATATTGATTGCAGCACTCGCGCGGGCAATACACTCGATCACTGCTACTCTAACTTCCGCGATGTATACAAGGCCCTCCCTCGCCCTTTGGCAAAAATCCCGACCACGACTACATCTAGTTCCTTCCTCCTTATAGGCAGAAACTCAAACAGGATATACCCGTGACTAGAACCATTCAACGCTGGTCTGACCAATCGGAATCCATGCTTCAAGATTGTTTCGATCACGCGGACTGGGAAATGTTCAGAGAATAACATTGATCTATACGTTGACTCGGTGAGTGAGTTTATAAGGACGTGCATTGGAAATGTTGTACCCACTGTGACTATTAAAACCTACCCTAACCAGAAACCGTGGACGGATAGAGGCTTTCGCACAAAACTGAAAGCAGGAACCACCGCATTTAACCACGGGAAGAGGACTGGAAACATGGCCGAATATAAATACTGTAGTTATTCCCTCCGCAAGGCAATCAAACAAGCATAATGTTGGTATAAGGACAAATTGGAGTAGCAATTCAACAGCTCAGACACGAGACGTACTATGTGGCAGGGTCTACAGGCAATTACGGAATTCAAAAAATAAAACAGCCAAGACACGAACATCGACGTCTCGCTTCCAGACAAACTTAACTCCTTCTTTGCCAGCTTTGAGGATAATTCTGTTCCACCATCGTGGCCTGCTAACAAGGACTGTGCCCCCCCACTTCTCCGTGGCCAAAGTGAGTAAGACGTTAACTGTGCTAACCCTCACAGGACTGCTGTCCCAGACGGCATCTCTAGCAGCGTCCTCAGAGCATGCGCAGACCAGCTAGCTGGTGTGTTTACGGACATATTCAATCTCTCCCTCTCCCAGTCTGTTGACCCCCACATGCATCTAGATGGACACCATTGATCCTGTACCCAAGAAGGCAAAGATAACTGAACTAAATAACTACCGCACCGCAGCACTTACTTCTGTCATCATGAGGTGCTTTGAGAGACTAGACAAGGATCATTTTACCTCCACCTTACATGCCACCCTAAAACCACTTCTGTTTGCATACCGCCCCAATAGGTCCACAGACGATGCAATCGCCATCCCATTGCATACTGCCCTATCCAATCTGGACAAGAGGAATACCTGTGTTAGAATGCTGTTCATTGTCTACAGCTCAGCATTCAACACCATAGCACCCTCCAAGCTCATCATTAAGCTGGAGGCCCTGGGTCTCAACCCTGCCCTGCGAAATTGGGTCCTGGACATTCTGATGGGCTGCCCCCAGGTGGTGAAGGTAGGAAACAACATCTCCATCATTTAGTAATGGTTTAGTAATGAGGATGTTTAGTATTGAGGAGGTTTAGTATTGAGGATGTTTAGTATTGAGGAGGTTTAGTAATGAGGATGTTTAGTATTGAGGATGTTTAGTAATGAGGATGTTTAGTATTGAGGATGTTTAGTGTTGAGGATGTTTAGTGTTGAGGATGTTTAGCATTGAGGATGTTTAGTAATGAGGATATTTAGTGTTGAGGATGTTTAGTAATGAGGATGTTTAGTATTGAGGATGTTTAGTGTTGAGGATGTTTAGTGTTGAGGATTTTTAGTATTGAGGATGTTTAGTGTTGAGGATGTTTAGTGTTGAGGATGTTTAGTGTTGAGGATGTTTAGTGTTGAGGATGTTTATTGTTGAGGATGTTTAGTATTGAGGAGGTTTAGTGTTGAGGATGTTTAGTGTTGAGGATGTTTAGTGTTGAGGATGTTTAGTAATGAGGATGTTTAGTAATGAGGATGTTTAGTGTTGAGGATGTTTAGTGTTGAGGATGTTTAGTAATGAGGATATTTAGTGTTGAGGATGTTTAGTATTGAGGATGTTTAGTGTTGAGGATGTTTAGTATTGAGGATGTTTAGTATTGAGGATGTTTAGTATTGAGGATATTTAGTAATGAGGATGTTTAGTATTGAGGATGTTTAGAATTGAGAATGTTTAGTATTGAGGATGTTTAGTGTTGAGGATGTTTAGTATTGAGGATGTTTAGTATTGAGGATGTTTAGTATTAAGGATGTTTAGTAGTGAGGATGTTTAGTATTGAGGATGTTTAGTGTTGAGGATGATTAGTATGGTGGATGTTTAGTATTGAGGATGTTTTAGTAGTGAGGATGTTTAGTGTTGAGGATGTTTTAGTAGTGAGGATGTTTAGTATTGAGGATGTTTAGTATTGAGGATGTTTAGTATTTAGGATGTTTAGTATTGAGGATGTTTTAGTATTGAGGAGGTTTAGTATTGAGGATGTTTAGTATTGAGGATGTTTAGTAGTGAGGATGTTTAGTAGTGAGGATGTTTAGTATTGAGGATGTTTAGTATTGAGGATGTTTAGTATTGAGGATGTTTAGTAGTGAGGATGTTTAGTAATGAGGATGTTTAGTAGTGAGGATGTTTAGTATTGAGGAGGTGTAGTATTGAGGATGTTTAGTAATGAGGATGTTTAGTAGTGAGGATGTTTAGTAATGAGGATGTTTAGTAGTGAGGATGTTTAGTAATGAGGATGTTTAGTAGTGAGGTTGTTTAGTAATGAGGATGTTTAGTAGTGAGGATGTTTAGTAATGAGGATGTTTTAGTAGTGAGGATGTTTAGTATTGAGGAGGTTTAGTATTGAGGATGTTTAGTATTGAGGATGTTTAGTGTTGAGGATGTTTAGTGTTGAGGATGTTTATTGTTGAGGATGTTTAGTATTGAGGAGGTTTAGTGTTGAGGATGTTTAGTGTTGAGGATGTTTAGTGTTGAGGATGTTTAGTAATGAGGATGTTTAGTAATGAGGATGTTTAGTGTTGAGGATGTTTAGTGTTGAGGATGTTTAGTAATGAGGATATTTAGTGTTGAGGATGTTTAGTGTTGAGGATGTTTAGTGTTGAGGATGTTTAGTGTTGAGGATGTTTAGTGTTGAGGATGTTTATTGTTGAGGATGTTTAGTATTGAGGAGGTTTAGTGTTGAGGATGTTTAGTGTTGAGGATGTTTAGTGTTGAGGATGTTTAGTAATGAGGATGTTTAGTAATGAGGATGTTTAGTGTTGAGGATGTTTAGTGTTGAGGATGTTTAGTAATGAGGATATTTAGTGTTGAGGATGTTTAGTATTGAGGATGTTTAGTGTTGAGGATGTTTAGTATTGAGGATGTTTAGTATTGAGGATGTTTAGTATTGAGGATATTTAGTAATGAGGATGTTTAGTATTGAGGATGTTTAGAATTGAGAATGTTTAGTATTGAGGATGTTTAGTGTTGAGGATGTTTAGTATTGAGGATGTTTAGTATTGAGGATGTTTAGTATTAAGGATGTTTAGTAGTGAGGATGTTTAGTATTGAGGATGTTTAGTGTTGAGGATGATTAGTATGGTGGATGTTTAGTATTGAGGATGTTTTAGTAGTGAGGATGTTTAGTGTTGAGGATGTTTTAGTAGTGAGGATGTTTAGTATTGAGGATGTTTAGTATTGAGGATGTTTAGTATTTAGGATGTTTAGTATTGAGGATGTTTTAGTATTGAGGAGGTTTAGTATTGAGGATGTTTAGTATTGAGGATGTTTAGTATTGAGGATGTTTAGTAGTGAGGATGTTTAGTATTGAGGATGTTTAGTATTGAGGATGTTTAGTATTGAGGATGTTTAGTAGTGAGGATGTTTAGTAATGAGGATGTTTAGTAGTGAGGATGTTTAGTATTGAGGAGGTTTAGTATTGAGGATGTTTAGTAATGAGGATGTTTAGTAGTGAGGATGTTTAGTAATGAGGATGTTTAGTAGTGAGGATGTTTAGTAATGAGGATGTTTAGTAGTGAGGATGTTTAGTAATGAGGATGTTTATTGTTGAGGATGTTTAGTATTGAGGAGGTTTAGTGTTGAGGATGTTTAGTGTTGAGGATGTTTAGTGTTGAGGATGTTTAGTAATGAGGATGTTTAGTAATGAGGATGTTTAGTGTTGAGGATGTTTAGTGTTGAGGATGTTTAGTAATGAGGATATTTAGTGTTGAGGATGTTTAGTATTGAGGATGTTTAGTGTTGAGGATGTTTAGTATTGAGGATGTTTAGTATTGAGGATGTTTAGTATTGAGGATATTTAGTAATGAGGATGTTTAGTATTGAGGATGTTTAGAATTGAGAATGTTTAGTATTGAGGATGTTTAGTGTTGAGGATGTTTAGTATTGAGGATGTTTAGTATTGAGGATGTTTAGTATTAAGGATGTTTAGTAGTGAGGATGTTTAGTATTGAGGATGTTTAGTGTTGAGGATGATTAGTATGGTGGATGTTTAGTATTGAGGATGTTTTAGTAGTGAGGATGTTTAGTGTTGAGGATGTTTTAGTAGTGAGGATGTTTAGTATTGAGGATGTTTAGTATTGAGGATGTTTAGTATTTAGGATGTTTAGTATTGAGGATGTTTTAGTATTGAGGAGGTTTAGTATTGAGGATGTTTAGTATTGAGGATGTTTAGTATTGAGGATGTTTAGTAGTGAGGATGTTTAGTATTGAGGATGTTTAGTATTGAGGATGTTTAGTATTGAGGATGTTTAGTAGTGAGGATGTTTAGTAATGAGGATGTTTAGTAGTGAGGATGTTTAGTATTGAGGAGGTTTAGTATTGAGGATGTTTAGTAATGAGGATGTTTAGTAGTGAGGATGTTTAGTAATGAGGATGTTTAGTAGTGAGGCTGTTTAGTAATGAGGATGTTTAGTAGTGAGGATGTTTAGTAATGAGGATGTTTAGTAGTGAGGATGTTTAGTAATGAGGATGTTTTAGTAGTGAGGATGTTTAGTATTGAGGAGGTTTAGTATTGAGGATGTTTAGTATTGAGGATGTTTAGTAGTGAGGATGTTTAGTAGTGAGGATGTTTAGTATTGAGGATGTTTAGTAATGAGGATGTTTAGTAATGAGGATGTTTAGTATTGAGGATGTTTAGTAATGAGGATGTTTAGTAGTGAGGATGTTTAGTAATGAGGATGTTTAGTAGTGAGGGTGTTTAGTATTGAGGATGTTTAGTATTGAGGATGTTTAGTATTGAGGATGTTGAGTATTGAGGATGTTTAGTATTGAGGATGTTGAGTATTGAGGATGTTTAGTATTGAGGATGTTTAATGTTGAGGATGTTTAGTATTGAGGATGTTTAGTAATGAGGATGTTTAGTAATGAGGATGTTTAGTATTGAGGATGTTTAATATTGAGGATGTTTAGTAGTGAGGATGTTTAGTAATGAGGATGTTTAGTATTGAGGATGTTTAGTATTGAGGATGTTTAGTATTGAGGATGTTTTAGTAGTGAGGATGTTTAGTATTGAGGATGTTTAGTATTGAGGATGTTTAGTAGTGAGGATGTTTTAGTAGTGAGGATGTTTAGTATTGAGGATGTTTAGTATTGAGGATGTTTAGTAGTGAGGATGTTTAGTATTGAGGATGTTTAGTATTGAGGATGTTTAGTGTTGAGGATGTTTAGTATTGAGGATGTTTAGTATTGAGGATGTTTAGTATTGAGGAGGTTTAGTAGTGAGGATGTTTAGTATTGAGGATGTTTAGTATTGAGGATGTTTAGTGTTGTGGAGGTTTAGTATTGAGGATGTTTAGTATTGAGGATGTTTAGTAATGAGGATGTTTAGTGTTGAGGATGTTTAGTATTGAGGATGTTTAGTATTGAGGATGTTTAGTATTGAGGAGGTTTAGTATTGAGGATGTTTTAGTAGTGAGGATGTTTAGTAATGAGGATGTTTAGTAGTGAGGATGTTTATATGGTTCAGAACACTGTAGTGGAGGTGTGAGGTGTGACTTTGTATTTGAGATGTGGTTTTTGTAGGGCTGAGACAGGATCTGCTCCACTGTGCTCTCTGGCAGCACAGAAATACACTGCACTGTCCTCTTGTGTCAGGTTGGAAACACTTAAATCACAATACTGTTCTGCGTTTCCTCTCAATTTAATTTGGTCCTTGAAACTAGATTCTCTCTGTCTCTATCTCCATGCATATGCTCTGATCTCACTCTCTACGTCTCTCTCTTTCTCTTTCTCTCCCCCCAATCTCTGTCTCTTTCTCTCTCTCTCTCGCTCTCTCTCTCCTTCTGTCTCCTCTCCCCCACTCTCTCTCTCTGAACAGACGTCTGTTAGTTCATGTGGTTTAATGCAGGTGTTGATAGTATCTGAACAGAAGTCTGCTCCTTCATGTGGTTTAATGCAGGTGTTTTGATGTAGTGTCAGAGGGAGGTTTTTGTAGAGTGGACTAGGTCTCTGTACCACTGTGTATACTGGCAGCACAGAAATACTCCCCACTGTCTTCAGCTTGTCTCGGTTTGAGGATATGAAGGAAGGCATCGTTCTCTCCATCTCCTTTCACGTCAAAGTAACCTTTATATGAGGGTTCAACTGTTGGGGTTTTATAGTATACATAAGCTATGAGGTTTAGAGCCGTGTCTTCCACAGAACGCTTGTACCAGAGGACTGTGTCGTATCTGGGGATTTTATGACTGCAGTTGAGTGTGACAGAGGCATTAGGCTTCACCAGTGATGTAGAGGGAGACTGGTACACTGATCTACTGAGAGAGACACCTGGGCGGAGACAGAGGACATAACAAAGGATTGTACCACCATTTCTCAAGTTTGAAATAAAACATATAATTAGTAATTATTTGTACACATTTAGGCAAAAAAATTTACATTTTCATGTTTTAATAAGTAATGTAGGGAACTACTAAATATCTGAAGTTTAAATTACCTGTCATCCAGAATAGTGGGGCAGTGATAATGATAAGAGGTGTGATCATGTTGACTTAGTGATCGTTGACAACCAACTGACATCTCATCTCAACTTATCTGAACTGACTGGAGAGGAGGAACAGGAAGTGACCTCATCAGTGATGTAATGACAGAATGCGGCGTGGTATCAGACAGCTGTACTGTTATATTATATTGGCACTGAATCAAAAATCCAGACCTCAGTGCAGGTGAGAGGGAGGTGTTGCTTCAGTATAATCTAGTGAGACAGTGACTGAGAGAAGGTTTTTGTAGTGTAGACAGGGGAATCTGCAACACTGTGCATAACTAGCAGCACAAAAATACACTGCACTGTCTTGGGGTCGTCTCAAGTTGAACATGTTCAGAGAGGCATTCTTTGGGCCACCTCCACCCAAATCCCCACTCATATTAAAATGCTTTTCATATGAACTCTCAATGGTTGGATTCTTATGATACAGATTTCCAATGACTTTCAGAGCTGTTTCTCCTTGTGGTTTTTGGTACCACAGCATTAGTGTGTAGTCTGTTTTCTGATGTTGGCAGAAGAGTTGAACATTCTCTCCAGGTCTGCTGAAGACTGCAGAGGGAGTCTGGTGAACCTCAACACTGAGACAGAGACCTGAGGAGAGATGGAGAGAAGAAATTATCTTTCATTTTTCATCGGTAAGAGACGAAGATACATAATACCCGTACTGTACATCTTAACAAGTGACCATATCTAAGTCAGATTACTGTTATTACCTGAGAGCCAACCGAGTAAGAGGGTTCTGATCATGTTGAGTCTTGAGCTGAACATCAACAACTAACTGACATCTCATCTGAACTGACTGGAGAGGAGAAAGAGGGACAGGAAGTGACCTCATCAGCGATGTAACGACAGAACGTTGTCACAGTCACAGAAATATAATGTCTAGAAAGGATGGCTGCCAGTCCACCCATTATGGCATCATTGACTTGAATGAGGAGGCCCGTTCTACTCATTCTAGTTGTGGTTACAGTATATCGGATCAAATCCAGACCTCAACGCAGGTGTGAGGGAGGTGTTCTGTTAAATAGTTTACTACTGTGAGACATATTGTGTCACACAGGGTTTTTGTAGTGCAGAGAGGGAATCTACAACACTGTGGCCTTCACTTGCAGCACAGTAATAAACTGCACTGTGATCGGGACCTTTAAGGTTGAACATGTTCAGAGAAACATTCTTCGGGTCGTTCTGACTCAAATCCCCACTCACGTTTAGGTGTTCTTCAATGTACGTGGTTTGAGACTTAAACAATAAATTGTTGTTTTTCTCCTGGAACCTCTGAATCAGTCTGTAGTTAGTTCTCTCATGGTGGCAGAAGATCTGAACGTTCTCTCCAGGTTTCAGTAAGACTTCAGAGGGAGTCTGATAAACCTCAAGGCTGAGAGAGAGACCTGGGTAGAGGTGGAGAGAAGATATTGGATGGATGAAATTATATCCACATTGGGCCCTTATACCCCAATGGATGGACACATACACAGAAATGCCCATCCTGGACATCAAAATAATTAATGATTTCCAACATGTGTATTAGGCCTATTACCCATAAGGCAAATAAGTAGGACAGAGAATGTGACGAGGAAATGGAACATTTTCACTCCCAGTCAATGAGAACAACATCAGAAGAACTGAGTCATTTTGAACTCAAATGGGAAGAATATATAAAACAGGATATGACATCACAATCCAAACAGGATATGACATCCACAATCCATGGGTGGTACAGTAATGATCCTCCCAAGTGATTTTTGTTCAATGGCACCTTATTCCTTATATAGTGCACTTATTTTCTTTAGAGAAGCCCCATACATCCTGCAGTAGACACATTTATAGAAGCCCCATACATCCTGCAGTAGAGACATTTATAGAAGCCCCATACATCCTGCAGTAGAGACATTTATAGAAGCCCCATACATCCTGCAGTAGAGACATTTATAGAAGCCCCATACCATCCTGCAGTAGAGACATTTATAGAAGCCCCATACCATCCTGCAGTAGAGACATTTATAGAAGCCCCATACATCCTGCAGTAGAGACATTTATAGAAGCCCCATACATCCTGCAGTAGAGACATTTATAGAAGCCCCATACCATCCTGCAGTAGAGACATTTATAGAAGCCCCATACATCCTGCAGTAGAGCCATTTATAAAAGGCCTGCTGATACCACAGTATGGTGTTGTAGCTGGGGAGAGTGTGTTCCACCTGCTGATACCACAGTATGGTGTTGTAGCTGGGGAGAGTGTGTTCCACCTGCTGATACCACAGTATGGTGTTGAAGCTGGGGAGAGTGTGTTCCACCTGCTGATACCACAGTATGGTGTTGTAGCTGGGGAGAGTGTGTTCTACCTGCTGATACCACAGTATGGTGTTGTAGCTGGGGAAAGTGTGTTCCACCTGCTGAAACCAACGCATGGTGTTGTTCCACATTCATGATGAACATTCAAAAGGACATGGATCTTCAACTCTCAGACTCCTTACTACACACCATAGTTTACTGTGGTACTGTGTCTGGTGAGTCCACATGGATTAGTTGAGCTGTAACTCCACCTACAGGAAAGACATGATATCATACCATACTGTATCATGGTCTCCTGTATATCAGAGGGAACCTCCCCTTTCTATTAGACCAGCTGGTGAGTGTTTTGGCATTGAATCAGAGTCAGATACAGTGTGATGTTAATACAGGTGTGATTAGTCTACAGTACACCAGGGAGGAGGTTTTTGTAGAGCAGAGAGGGAGATCTGATGCACTGTGTAAACTAGCAGCACAGTAATACACAGCACTGCTATTTGGAGTTAGTTGTTTGATGGTTAAGGTGCTGGTACCACCTGCACTAGCATCTCCTTCTATATCAAATCCAGCCTCAGGAAATCCAGATGTCCCGATCATGTATCCTAAAAACACAAATTCTCTGTAGTTTGATTGCATGTACCAGAGGATACGATTGTAGCTTGATATACTATGTGAACACTCCATCTTAGCCAACTCTCCCTGGTTATTGTACAGGTCTGCAGGTGTTTGGTGAACCTGGTTACTGAGAGAAGAAACTGGAGAGAGAGACGGAGAGAGAGAGAGAGAGAGAAAGAGAGAGAGTGAGAGAGAGATACAAAGCGAGAAAGAGATTGAGAGAGAGAGAGAGAGAGAGAGAGAGAGAGAGAGAGAGAGAGAAAGAGAAAGAGAGAGAGAGAGAGAGAGTAAGAGGTGAAACAACAAATAAAGAAACATATTCACTTGAAACATGAAAACCAATCAAATAAGGATATTATTAGTTGATGAAATCAATGATCTGAATACCTGCAGCCCAGGCTGTGTAACCCATGGTGATGGAGATAAGAATTCTGATCATGTTGACTCACTGTTAAGGAGACAGAAATAATGAGACAGACAAACCACTCCACATGAATTAGAGGTGACTTCTCATCAACTCATCTCAGTGATCTTATAGGGGGATGCTGCCTCCTTATGAGAACATCTAAAACATCAGAGACCTGAGATGAACCCTGCAGGAGGAGTCTATGTGGGACAGGAAGCAGGGTTTAGTAGAGCAGAGAGGGAGATCTGATGCACTGATATCTGGAGGTAGTTGATTAATGGTTAAAGGAAATATTCACCCATTTTGAATGTTCTATAATTTTATCTGTGAGTGAGGTCCTATCGATGCCATGGGTCATTTCATGTCTTAATGTGTATCTGAGTTGTTGGCATTCAAGCAGGCAGACATTGGTCTGGTGTGACGTAGTATTGTGATAAAGTGATAAAGAGTGGCCCCCCTCCTGGCCCGCTCAGTGATCACTTGGCTACACAGCTGATGCCTTCCGGACTCTTCCCCAACACTGCATGAACTACACTAGTCCACTGGATCCATGCAGGAAGCTCTGGACCTTTGCATCGGATCATCGCTGCTAGCTAGATGCTACCGAGAGGCTATAGTGGCTAACGCCCCTGTCCTGAAGCTAGCACCAGTTAGCCGTGAGCCAGGCGTATCTCCCGGCTAGCAAACTAAAATTACTACAACCACAATACTTATTTCGCCAACTGGCCTGGACCCTTTGTCGACACGAAGCCCCGCCGTTCCACCACAACTGGTCTGCCGACGTAACTCCATCCGCTGTGCCCCCAACCGGCCTTTGCCAGACGTCGGAGCAGGCGCTTCTACTAGCCCCAGTCTGCTAACTTTAAACGCAGTGTCCCCAGCTTGCTAGGTAGTAGACGTCGGAGCAGGCGCTTCTACTAGCCCCAGTCTGCTAACTTTAAAAGCTGTGTCCCCAGCTTGCTAGGTAGTAGACGTCGGAGCAGGCGCTTCTACTAGCCCAGCCTGCTAACTTTAAACGCTGTGTCTCCAGCTTGCTAGGTAGTAACAACTACCCGGCGGCTTCCCTGTTCCATCTATTGCTGTTCATTGGACCCTATGATCACTTAGCTACATAGCTGATGGCTGCTGGACTGTTCATTAATCACCTTACTCCATTTTGTTTATTTGTTGTCTATCTGTCGGCCCCAGCCTCCAACTCAGGCCCTGTGTGTAGTTAACTGACCCTCTCTGCCCTTTCATCTCCATTTTACCTGTTGTTGTTGTCTTAGCAGATTAGCTGTTGTTGTCTTACCCGTTGTTGTCTTAGCTAGCTCTCCATATCATCACCTGTGATTGCTTTATGCCTCCCATTATGTCTCTCTCAAATGTCAATATGCCTTGAATATTGTCCTTTAGGATAGTTATCATTGTTTTAGATTACTGCGGAGCCCCTAGTCCCATTCAGCATGCCTCTGATACCTCCTTTGTCCCACCTCCCAGCCATTCTCAGGTCTCCACCACTCAGCCATCCTCAGGTCTCCACCACTCAGCCATCCTCAGGTCTCTACCACTCAGCCATCCTCAGGTCTCTACCACTCAGCCATCCTCAGGTCTCTACCACTCAGCCATCCTCAGGTCTCCACCACTCAGCCATCCTCAGGTCTCTACTACTCAGCCATCCTCAGGTCTCTACCACTCAGCCATCCTCAGGTCTCTACTACTCAGCCATCCTCAGGTCCCTACCACTCAGCCATCCTCAGGTCTCTACTACTCAGCCATCCTCAGGTCTCTACTACTCAGCCATTCTCAGGTCTCTACCACCCAGCCATCCTCAGGTCTCCACCACTCAGCCATCCTCAGGTCTCTACCACTCAGCCATCCTCAGGACTCTACCACTCAGCCATCCTCAGGTCTCTACCACTCAGCCATCCTCAGGTCTCCACCACTCAGCCATACTCAGGTCTCTACTACTCAGCCATCCTCAGGTCTCTACCACTCAGCCATCCTCAGGTCTCTACTACTCAGCCATCCTCAGGTCTCTACTACTCAGCCATCCTCAGGTCTCTACTACTCAGCCATTCTCAGGTCTCTACCACTCAGCCATCCTCAGGTCTCCACCACTCAGCCATCCTCAGGTCTCTACCACTCAGCCATCCTCAGGACTCTACCACTCAGCCATCCTCAGGTCTCCACCACTCATCCATCCTCAGGTCTCCACCACTCAGCCATCCCCAGGGCTTTACCACTGAGCCATCCACAGGTCTCCACCACTCAGCCATCCTCAGGGCTCTACCACTCAGCCATCCTCAGGTCTCTACTACTCAGCCGTCCTCAGGTCTCCACCACTCAGCCATCCTCAGGTCTCTACCACTCAGCCTTCCTCAGGTGTCCACCACTCAGCCATCCTCAGGTCTCTACCACTCAGCCATCCTCAGGTCTCTACTACTCAGCCATTCTCAGGTCTCTACCACTCAGGCATCCTCAGGATTCTACTACAAAGCCATCCTCAGGTCTCTACCACTCAGCCATCCTCAGGTCTCTACCACTCAGCCATCCTCAGGTCTCTACTACTCAGCCATCCTCAGGTCTCTACCACTCAGCCATCCTCAGGTCTCTACCACTCAGCCATCCTCAGGTCTCTACTACTCAGCCATCCTCAGGTCTTTACCACTCAGCCATTCTCAGGTCTCTACCACTCAGACATCCTCAGGTTTCTACTACTCAGCCATTCTCAGGTCTCTACTACTCAGCCATCCTCAGGTCTCTACTACTCAGCCATCCTCAGGTCTCTACTACTCAGCCATCCTCAGGTCTCTACCACTCAGCCACACACACTGATACTGAGACACTTCACATACACATATACACACACACTCATTCACCCATGCTCAGTCACTCAATACAGTATGTAGCCCTTGTATCTGATCATGTCTGGACAGAGAAAGTATGAGGGCCCTCCCATACCACATTCCCTGGCCCCCAGGGCACTCCCACACCAAATTCCCTGGCCCAGGCTCCCTAGGTCCCTCCCATACCACGTTCCATGGCCCAGGACACCTAGAGCCCTCCAACACCACCGGCCCTGTCTCAGACCCCTAAGGCCCTCCCATGCCACAGGCACTGCCTCAGGCCCCGTAGGGCCCTCCAATACCACAGGCCCTGGTCCAGGCACCCATACTGTCCCAAGTGACACCCTATTCCCTATATAGTGCACTAACTTTGACCGGGGACCATAAAGTGCCACGATACAGCATCTTCTAAATGTGTGTTGAGAAACACTTCCTCCTGGTGGAGAACTGAGGAAGTGCACCTAAACCATCTAAACTAGCCACTTATAACAGTATCATTAACATCTGTCTGATATCTAATGGTTCATAGCAAAGTGTTGTTGAAGTGGTTGAAGACAGGTGCAGGTGTATAGAGCTGTAGTCAGTATTATATGAGAGGATCAGAGAGGGTTTTTGTAGAGGAGAGAGGGTATAGTGAAACACTGTGCTTCACTAGCAGCACAGAAATACACTGCACTGTCTTCAGCTTCTGGCACTTTGGGAAAATGTAGATACGCCATTTTATTAGCTGCAGCATCTCCACTGACATCAAAACGCCCTTTAAAGGAATCTTCCACCGTTGGACTGGTGTTTCTCACATACCCAATGAGTTTCAGACCAGTGTTTTGGGCTGACTGTTGGTACCACAGTATCATGTTGTAATTTGAATCAGTGTGGCTGCAGGAGAGATTAACTTTGTCTTCAGGACCTTTTAGTATTGCAGTAGGAGTCTGGTGAACTTTGTCTGTTTGTGACAGCCCTGTGGATGAAAACAGACCATATGAAATATACAGTAATACTCAGTAAACTCAATATATTTCAGTAGTAAATCTATCTTTCATGAGGGATTTAGCACCTGTCACCCATAGTGGTAGAGTTGCTACATGTATGAGAAGCTTGATCATGTTGATGGTTCTGGAGAGAAGAGTCACATGGACAAGGAGAAAGGGTTTTCAGATAGTCAGAGATGTCATGGCATCTACTGGGAGTGTCAAATGTATGTCAGCATCCCAAATGGCACCCTATTCCCTTTCTAGTGCACTACTTTAGACCAGAGCCCATAGGGGGAGAGGAGAATAAGTCAATAGAGAAGGGGAGCTGAACTGAGCTGCCGGAGGGGAAGGAAATTACATCACTTTGACGTCAGAATTTGTGTTGATATTCAAGCAGATCCCTTGTTCACCTACAGGTCTCCTGTTCAACTTAAAGGTGTATTGTGGAACATACCGGTATCTACATCATTAAAGGATTTGTCTTTTTTTAGTCTTTAGATGTGATCTGTGTTATAGATTCTGCAGTCATCACACTAGAAATAGGATGTTATTTGAAGAAATACCTGAACCGTTTCTTCAAGACAACAACATCAACCACATTATTTGGTCTTGAGGTTTGATATCAACTTCCTCCATGTGCTCAGACATCTACAGCGGTGGACAGCAGGTGTGCTGGGTGTTGATGTACACTGCAGATATGGAGTAAAGGATCAGAAGGGGCTTTTGGAGGAGAGAGAAGGGGATCTACATCACTGTGTTGACTTCAGGTCAGAACAGTAATACACTGAACTGACTTCAGAACAGTAATACACTGAACTGACTTCAGGTCAGAACAGTAATACACTGGACTGACTTCAGATCAGAACAGTAATACACTGCACTGACTTGAGATCAGAACAGTAATACACTGAACTGACTTCAGATCAGAACAGTAATACACTGGACTGACTTCAGATCAGAACAGTAATACACTGCACTGACTTCAGAACAGTAATGCACTGTACTGACTTCAGGTCAGAACAGTAATACACTGTACTGACTTCAGATCAGAACAGTAATACACTGGACTGACTTCGAGAGAGAGAAAGGTCATGTGAATCACATCTATGCAGGTGGGAGTAATGGAATTTGACATTGTAACATTGAATAATACATGTTAATGAGTGATGACAGTAAACTGTAAATACTGGTATACTGTACCAGGACAGATATCACCTTATGCCATCATCCACATGTGTTTATTCATTGGCACTGAGTCAAAGTCAAACCTCAGATGCAGGTGTTCTGAGCCGTGGTCTAATATTACCATCAGACAGGGTTTTAGTAGAGAACAGGTGGAAGTCTACATCACTGTGTTGGCTGGCTGCACAGTAATAAACTGCACTGTGTTCAGGTCCTCTCAGACTCACTAGATGAAGATAAGCCTCTTTCCCACCGTCTCCACTCACATTGAAGTGCTTTTCAAATGATTTCTCCATGGTTATTGACTTGGTATATGCATAACCAATGAGTTTCATAGCAGTGTCTCCTGCTGACTGTTTGTACCATAGTATCACGTAGTAGTTAGGGATCGTATGGCTGCAGGTGAGTTGAACGTCTCCTCCAGGACCTTCTGTTAGTGCCACAGGCCTCTGATGAACCATGCTACTAAACGACTGCCCTGTGGACAGAGAGAGAAAGGAGAGGAGAGAGAGGAGAGGGAGAAGAGGGGAGAGAAGGAGAGGAGAGAGAGAGGGAGAAGGAAGAGGGGAGAGACGGAGAGAGAGAAACATAGAGAGAGAAGATGTGAGAGAAAGGATATTTTATTCAGTTTGATGACATTCGTAGTATCGTTAGGCTTCTCATCTTAAGTGATTTAATACCTGTCACCCAGAGTGGTAGAGCTGCCAGGTGAATCAGAACTCTGAACATCATGATGAAGAAAAAGATAATGATGAAGATGATGAACATGCTGAAGAAGACGATGATGATGTGATATGAGTGCCTCCTGGATGAAGCTCTGAGGTGAAAGGAGATTGGCTGTTGTAGTAGCATGTTTCCTTCAGGGTGGTGGATAGTGACAGTGTTAGAGGGAGTGTCAGGAAGCCTGTACTGTAAAGCCTGCTCATAGGACCTCACTGTGAACATGACTGATTACATGATCATGACAATGAACCCATCAGACATTAGAAGAACTAGAGTTAGAGGTCCCCCTACAGTATGTGATGAGACCATCAGACATTAGAAGAACTAGAGTTAGAGATCCCCCTACAGTATGTGATGAGACCATCAGACATTAGAAGAACTAGAGTTAGAGGTCCCCCTACAGTATGTGATGAGACCATCAGACATTAGAACAACTAGAGTTAGAGGTCCCCCTACAGTATGTGATGAGACCATCAGACATTAGAAGAACTAGAGTTAGAGGTCCCCCTACAGTATGTGATGAGAACTTCAGACATTAGAAGAACTAGAGTTAGAGGTCCCCCTACAGTATGTGAGGAGACCATCAGACATTAGAACAACTAGAGTTAGACGTCCCCCTACAGTATGTGATGAGACCATCAGACATTAGAAGAACTAGAGTTAGAGGTCCCCCTACAGTATGTGAGGAGACCATCAGACATTAGAACAACTAGAGTTAGAGGTCCCCCTACAGTATGTGATGAGACCATCAGACATTAGAAGAACTAGAGTTAGAGGTCCCCCTACAGTATGTGATGAGACCATCAGACATTAGAAGAACTAGAGTTAGAGGTCCCCCTACAGTATGTGATGAGACCATCAGACATTAGAAGAACTAGAGTTAGAGGTCCCCCTACAGTATGTGATGAGACCATCAGACATTAGAATAACTAGAGTTAGAGGTCCCCCTACAGTATGTGATGAGACCATCTCTTTACATATTATGTTACATCCTGTTGAAATACTGGGGTTTTTGTGCAGCTGTACTTGTTGTCTGTATCACTGTGTTGACTCACAGCACAGAAGTACATTCCACTGTCTCCTGTCTCCAACTTCTTCACTGTGAAAGATCCACTCTCAGCTACAGCCTTGCTGGCTGAGAATTTGTCTTTACTGAATCCCCCTGAATAGTCAGGTTGAGAACTGGGAGTAATGAAGACTACCTGCTTCATTCCCTCTCCTGGAAGCTGTCTGTACCAGTACATCTGGAAGTAGCCAGATCCCTTAGTGTGACTGCAGTTCATCAGAGCATCACGTTCTTTCAGTTCCCAGAGTATGGTGGGTGTCTGAGTGACTTCACTCCACTCAACAAGACCTGTAAGGACACAGTGAGAATGAAATCAATAGAGTTAGGTACAGTTAGACCTGAATACATCAAGACTCAGGAACATATGCTTGGAAACATCAATATCTATAACTAGAGAAGTCCTTCATTGTAAATAATAATTTTGTTCTTAACTTTCCTGGTTAAATAAATGAAACATTATGAAACTGTACCTGCAGCACAGAGCAGTGAGACAGTAACAGTGAAGAGAAATGTGAACATGTTTGATCACGTTATATGTGAGAGTGCTGGAAAGAGTCTGGTATCAATGTATATAAAACAAGAGGAGTGTCACATAGATGAATAGATGACAATCAGTAGACCACGGCAGGTTCCACCATATTCAACATGTCAGTGAAGTGGGAGGGACTGATGATCTGAATACATCATGCTAATTAGTGGTTCAGACTGTAGAGACATTCACATTATTAAAGTTAGAGGTCCCCCTACAGTCCATGATGAGACCATCAGCTCTTTACATATTATATTCTATCCTATAGAGCTCGCCAGCTTGTAGTCCTAAAACACGGAAATGAGTCAGCATTTTCTACCTCTGGTTTGTTGACCATTGCTATGGGAGAAATGAAGGGGGGAAATAATGGGGTTTTGGGATATAAGGTCTGAAGTTAACACAGGCTTTGTAGATCTTATACATTTTGTTCTGTGCAACAACTTAAAACCTCTCTGGGCTCGGGTCTAGTTTCCTGAATTTCAATAAATCAGTCTTTTGGCGTGTGAGCAGCACGTATGAATTTGCCTTTCCTATTGAACATACTTCTTTGCCGTGTTTTAGTTTATTAAAATTTTAGATAGATAAATAAAAACATTGTTTGACTTGTTTGGACGAATTTTCGTGGTTGCTTTTGGACTCCTTTGTCTGTCTGTTGAGCATTACTGAAATCAATGGTGCCAACTAAACTTACTTTTTGGGATATAAAGATGTATTTTATCGAACAAAACTAACCACTCAGGTTGTAGCTGGGACCCTTGGGATTGCAAAAGAGCAAGATCTTCAAAGGTAAGTGATTTATTTTATCACTATTTGTGATTTTGTGTAGCCTGTGCTGGTTGAAAAATATGTTAATTTGGGGCGCCGTCCTCAGACAATCGCATGGTATGCTTTCGCCGTGAAGCCTTTTTGGAATCTGACAATACAGTTAGATTAACAAGAAGTTAAGCTTTTAAATGATATAAGATATGTTCATGAATGTTTAATATTATAAATATTTACTTGAATTGCGCGCTAGCGGGACACCTAGCCCTAATTAACAATCAGTGCTATGGCAAACATAACCATATCATCTGCATACAGAAAAATATCTGTCACGTTCTGACCTCTATTTCCGTTGTTTTTGTATTTATTTAGTATGGTCAGGGCGTGAGTTGGGTGGGTAGTCTATGTTTGTTTTTCTATGTTTTGGTCTAGTTCTATGTTCGGCCTGATATGGTTCTCAATCAGAGGCAGGTGTTCGTCATTGTCTCTGATTGGGAACCATATTTAGGTAGCCTGGGTTTCACTGTGTGTTTGTGGGTGATTGTTCCTGTCTTTGTGTAGTGTTCACCAGATAGGCTGTATTAGGTTTCACGTTCCGTTTGTTGTTTTCGTATTCGTTTAGTTATTTCATGTATCGTCAATTATTGATTAAAGAACATGAGTAATCACCACGCTGCATTTCGGTCCTCTCTCTCAACAAACGAAGAACGCCGTTACAGAATCACCCACCTCACCCGGACCGAGCAGCGTGTTAACAGGCAGCAGCGAAGGGAGGACGTTATGGACAGCAATGGCATGGAGTATACTAGTTGGGAGGACGAATTAGACGGTAAAGGACCTTGGGCTCAGCCAGGAGAATATCGCCGCCCCAAGGAAGAACGGGAGGCGGCGAAAGCGGAGAGGCGCTGGTATGAGGAGGCAGCGCGGCGTCGTGGATGGAAGCCCGGGAGTCAGCCCCAAAAATTTCTTGGGGGGGGGCTAACAGGGAGTATGGCTAGGCCAGGTAGGAGACCTGCGCAAACTCCCTGTGGTTACCGGGGGGCTAGAGAGACCGGGCAGGCACCGTGTTATGCTGTGGAGCGCACGGTGTCCCCAGTGCGGGTGCACAGCCCGGTGCGGTACATTCCAGCTCCGCGTATCGGCCGGGCTAGAGTGGGCATCGAGCCAAGTGCCATGAAGCCGGCTCTACGCATCTGGTCTCCAGTGCGTCTCCTTGGGCCGGCTTACATGGCACCAGCCTTGCGCACGGTGTCCCCGGTTCGCCTGCATAGCCCAGTGCGGGCTATTCCACCTCGCCGCACTGGCAGGGCGACCGGGACCATTCAACCGGGTAAGGTTGGGCAGGCTCGGTGCTCAAGAGCTCCAGTGCGCCTGCACGGCCCGGTCTATCCGTCACCACCTCCACACCCCAGCCCTCCGGTGGCAGCTCCCCGTACCAGGCTGTCTCTCCGGCCCATCCGTCCAGAGCCTTCCTCCTCTCCAGCGCTGCCGGAGTCTCCCGCCTCTCCGGCGCTACCAGAGCCTTCCTCCTCTCCAGCGCTGCCGGAGCCTCCCGCCTGTCCGGCGCCTCTGCCGGAGCCTCCCGCCTGTCCGGCGCCTCTGCCGGAGCCTCCCGCCTGTCCGGCGCCGCTGCCGGAGCCTCCCGCCTGTCCGGCGCATCTGCCGGAGCCTCCCGCCTGTCCGGCGCCTCTGCAGGAGCCTCCCGCCTGTCCGGCGCCTCTGCCGGAGCCTCCCGCCTGTCCGGCGCCGCTGCCGGAGCCTCCCGCCTGTCCGGCGCATCTGCCGGAGCCTCCCGCCTGTCCGGCGCCTCTGCCGGAGCCTCCCGCCTGTCCGGCGCCTCTGCCGGAGCCTCCCGCCTGTCCGGCGCCTCTGCCGGAGCCTCCCGCCTGTCCGGCGCCTCTGCCGGAGCCTCCCGCCTGTCCGGCGCCGCTGCCGGAGCCTCCCGCCTGTCCGGCGCCGCTGCCGGAGCCTCCCGCCTGTCCGGCGCCGCTGCCGGAGCCTCCCGCCTGTCCGGCGCCGCTGCCGGAGCCTCCCGCCAATCCGGCGCCGCTGCCGGAGCCTCCCGCCTGTCCGGCGCCGCTGCCGGAGTCTCCCGCCTCTCCGGCGCTACCAGGGCCTTCCTTTTCTCCAGCGTTGCCGGAGCTTCCCGTCTGCCCAGCGCCAGCTGAGCTTCCCGTCTGCCCAGCGCCGCCAACGCCGCCCGTCTGCCCAGCGCCGCCAACGCCGCCCGTCTGCCCAGCGCCGCCAACGCCGCCCGTCTGCCCAGCGCCGCCAGTGCCGCCCGTCTGCCCAGCGCCGCCAGTGCCGCCCGTCTGCCAGGAGCCGCCAGTGCCGCCCGTCAGCCAGGGGCCGCCAGTGCCGCCCGTCAGCCAGGGGCCGCCAGTGCCGCCAGTCAGCCAGGGGCCGCCAGTGCCGCCAGTCAGCCAGGGGCCGCCAGTGCCGCCAGTCAGCCAGGGGCCGCCAGTGCCGCCAGTCAGCCAGGGGCCGCCAGTGCCGCCAGTCAGCCAGGGGCCGCCAGTGCCGCCAGTCAGCCAGGGGCCGCCAGTGCCGCCAGTCAGCCAGGGGCCGCCAGTAAGCCAGGGGCCGCCAGTGCCGCCAGTAAGCCAGGGGCCGCCAGTGCCGTCAGTCAGCCAGGGGCCGCCCGAGCAGCTGCCCCTCTGTCCAGAGCAGCTGTCGCCCCTCTGTCCCAAGCTGCTGCCGCCCCTCTGTCCCGAGCTGCCGTCCCTCTGTCCCGAGCAGCTGCCGTCCCTCTGTCCCGGGCAGCTGCCCCTCTGTCCCGAGCAGCTGCCCCTCTGTCCCGAGCAGCTGCCCCTCTGTCCCAAGCAGCCCCTCTGTCCAGTGGGGTCATTGAGAGGGGTGGGCAGGGTGAGTAAGCCACGGAGGCGGACAATAAGGCGGACTAGGACAATGGCGAAGTGGGGTCCGCGTCCCGCGCCAGAGCCGCCACCGCGGACAGACGCCCACCCAGACCCTCCCCTATAGGTCAAGGTTTTGCGGCCGGAGTCCGCACCTTTGGGGGGGGGTACTGTCACGTTCTGACCTCTATTTCCGTTGTTTTTGTATTTATTTAGTATGGTCAGGGCGTGAGTTGGGTGGGTAGTCTATGTTTGTTTTTCTATGTTTTGGTCTAGTTCTATGTTCGGCCTGATATGGTTCTCAATCAGAGGCAGGTGTTCGTCATTGTCTCTGATTGGGAACCATATTTAGGTAGCCTGGGTTTCACTGTGTGTTTGTGGGTGATTGTTCCTGTCTTTGTGTAGTGTTCACCAGATAGGCTGTATTAGGTTTCACGTTCCGTTTGTTGTTTTCGTATTCGTTTAGTTATTTCATGTATCGTCAATTATTGATTAAAGAACATGAGTAATCACCACGCTGCATTTCGGTCCTCTCTCTCAACAAACGAAGAACGCCGTTACAATATCAAGGGATTTAATACAAAGACCAATATTATTCATATGAATAGTAAAGAGAACTGGTCCCAATACTGAGCCCTGTGGAACACCTAATATCCAGGAAACTAGACTCAATACCATCAGAATGCACACATTGTGTCCTGTCTGTCAGATAGTTCTTAAACCATTTGCAAGACTCATTGTCCAGGCCCATTTCAGACAGTTTTTGAATGAGTAGGGAATGTTCAATGGTGTTGAATGCCTAGGGAAAGTCTAGAAATATGGCAGCACAATGACATTTATGATCTATGCAATTTAAAACATCATCTAAAACAAGTATAACAGCTGAAACAGCAGTGCCAAATATATTAGATAAACGAGATAGGAATCTCATTGGTGTAGAAAACACCCCACCCAGCATATTATCGACCAGTTTATAAAATGTTGTCATGCTGCGTCACGCAGTTGCTAAACTAACCATCACACAATCCCTTCTCAAAGTCGGGATATGAGTCGAGAAAATGTCCTATTTTCCTCAAAGTACGTATTGTCACGATCCCAAAGCTATACAATATTAGAGATAGATTCCGGTGAGAGTTACCTGGCCCAAATGTATTACTTGGGGCCGATTGTGGCTACTCTCTGACAGATGATTACATAGGCTGCTGTATATAATTTACATTTCAATATTTATTTTTCCATATTGTCTCATTGTTTCTGTGATCAAAAAATACAATTATCATTTAAATGTAATTCTTTAAAAGTCCTGTGTAGTATTTTAGTATTTTGATATTACTGCAAGACAATTTATAAGCATTAAGAACTTTGTGGATGGAGTCTCCAGAGTGGTGCAGCGGTCTAGGACACTGCATCGTAGTGCAAACTTCGTTGCTACAGATGCTGGTTCGAGACCCGTGCCAGTCACGACTGGGTGACCTGTGAGGATACGCACAATTTGCCCAGCGTCGTCCTAGTTATTGGAGGGTTTGGACGGCAGGGATGTCCTTGTCCCATCACGCTGTAGTGAGTCCTGTGGTGTGCTGGGAGCACACTGACACATATGTTGCTTCCTATGACAAACAATATTTTTTTTGTGGATGTTTATAATTTGTATGTATAAAATGTATAAAAGTAATATTTAAAATTACTAAATCGGGAAATTTGGAAACATTGTTTTTAATTTGCGTTACGTCGCTTCTGAGGGGTTGGGGGATTCTGGAAAGATACTGGCAACGTAGACTGAATTACGGTAGACGGATACGGCCCGGTGTACTGATGGGCTGATTACTTACTGCTAGCTGGGATATCAGAGCAGCTTCAGTCTCTAGGTTTACCTCATCATGGTAGATATATCAGAGCAGCTTCAGTCTCTAGTAAACCCCATCATGGTAGATATATCAGACCAGCTTCAGTCTCTAGGTTTAACCCATCATGGTAGATATATCAGAGCAGCTTCAGTCTCTAGGTATACCCCATCATGGTAGATATATCAGAGCACCTTCAGTCTCTAGGTATACCACATCATGGTAGATATATCAGAGCACCTTCAGTCTCTAGGTATACCACATCATGGTAGATATATCAGAGCACCTTCAGTCTCTAGGTCTACCCCATCATGGTAGATATATCAGAGCAGCTTCAACTGCTGATACCACAGTATGGTGTTGTAGCTGGGGAGAGTGTGTTCCACCTGCTGATACCACAGTATGGTGTTGTAGCTGGGAAGAGTGTGTTCTACCTGCTGATACCACAGTATGGTGTTGTAGCTGGGGAGAGTGTGTTCCACCTGCTGATACCACAGTATGGTGTTGTAGCTGGAGAGTGTGTTCCACCTAGTGATACCACAGTATGGTATTGTAGCTGGGGAGAGTGTGTTCCACCTGCTGATACCACAGTATGGTGTTGTAGCTGGAGAGTGTGTTCCACCTGCTGATTCCACAGTATGGTGTTGTAGCTGGGGAGAGTGTGTGAACAGGACAACAGTTTCTCCAGAACTCTGAAATACTGAAGATGGAGACTGAGGAACGCTGTAACAGAGCAGTTCAACTGTTACAGAAGAGGAGAGAGAGACCTGTTTGTGATAACTACTGTAGTCATTCAGGAAGTATATGGATTTATAGATTATTTTAGATTGTATCTAATCTGTATTCCATAATAATCTAGAGATTCAGGTTAATAGGTAGAAAATATTCAACAGTGAAAGATTGTTAGTTCAACACTGAGTCCAGATGAACATTCAAAAGGACATGGATCTTCAACTCTCAGACTCCTTACTACACACCATAGTTTACTGTGGTACTGTGTCTGGTGAGTCCACATGGATAAGTTGAGCTGTAACTCCACCTACAGGAAAGACATGATATCATACCATACTGTATCATGGTCTCCTGTATATCAGAGGGAACCTCCCCTTTCTATTAGACCAGCTGGTGAGTGTTTTGGCATTGAATCAGAGTCAGATACAGTGTGATGTTAATACAGGTGTGATTAGTCTACAGTACACCAGGGAAGAGGTTTTTGTAGAGCAGAGAGGGAGATCTGATGCACTGTGTAAACTAGCAGCACAGTAATACACAGCACTGCTATTTGGAGTTAGTTGTTTGATGGTTAAGGTGCTGGTACCACCTGCATTAGCATCTCCTTCTATATCAAATCCAGCCTCAGGAGAACCAGATGTCCCGATCATGTATCCTAAAAACACAAATTCTCTGTAGTTGGACTGCTTGTACCAGAGGATGACATTATAGCTCAATATACTATGTGAACACTCCATCTTAGCCAACTCTCCCTGGTTCTTGTACAGGTCTGCAGGTCCCTGGTGAACCTGATTACCCGGAGAGGAACCTGGAGAGAGAGACGGAGAGAGAGAGAGAGAGAGAAAGAGAGAGAGTGAGAGAGAGATACAAAGCGAGAAAGAGATTGAGAGAGAGAGAGAGAGAGAGAGAGAGAGAGAGAGAGAGTGAGTGAGACTAACATGTTTACTTGAAACATAAAAAAATAAGAACCTGGAGACAGAGAAAGAGAGATAGAGATAGAATTGAAACAACAGATAGAGAAACATATTCACCTGAAACATGAAAACCAATCAAATGAGGATATTATTAGTTGATGAAATCAATGATCTGAATACCTGCAGCCCAGGCTGTGTAACCCATGGTGATGGAGATAAGAATTCTGATCATGTTGACTCCCTGTTAAGGAGACAGAAAGAACGAGACAGACAAACCACTCCACATGAATTAGAGGAGGCTTCTCATCAACTCATCTCAGTGATCTTATAGAGGGATGCTGCCTCCTTATGAGAACATCTAAAACATCAGAGACCTGAGATGAACCCTGCAGGAGGAGTCTATGTGGTTTTGGGTGGATTATACCTTTAAGTTATTATTCATTTTCCCTTTAAGTTAAGTTGTTTTTCTAGTCAATTATACCTTGCCAATTTTAGGTCTATAATTTTACAATTATTGTATATGTCCAGACAGAGGAACAGTTATAGTGGCGAGTTGTATCTCCAGACAGAGGAACAGTTATAGTAGTGAGTTGGATCTCCAGAGGAACAGTTATAGTGGTGAGTTGTATCTCCAGAGGAACAGTTATAGTGGTGAGTTGTATCTCCAGACAGAGGAACAGTTATAGTGGTGAGTTGTATCTCCAGACAGAGGAACAGTTATAGTGGTGAGTTGTATCTTCAGACAGAGGAACAGTTATAGTGGTCAGTTGTATCTCCAGAGGAACAGTTATAGTGGTGAGTTGTATCTCCAGACAGAGGAACAGTTATAGTGGTGAGTTGTATCTTCAGACAGAGGAACAGTTATAGTGGTGAGTTGTATCTCCAGAGGAACAGTTATAGTGGTGAGTTGTATCTCCAGAGGAACAGTTATAGTGGTGAGTTGTATCTCCAGACAGAGGAACAGTTATAGTGGTGAGTTGTATCTCCAGACAGAGGAACAGTTATAGTGGTGAGTTGTATCTTCAGACAGAGGAACAGTTATAGTGGTGAGTTGTATCTCCAGAGGAACAGTTATAGTGGTGAGTTGTATCTCCAGAGGAACAGTTATGGTGGTGAGTTGTATCTCCAGAGGAACAGTTATAGTGGTGAGTTGTATCTCCAGACAGAGGAACAGTTATAGTGGTGAGTTGTATCTCCAGAGGAACAGTTATAGTGGTGAGTTGTATCTCCAGAGGAACAGTTATAGTGGTGAGTTGTATCTCCAGACAGAGGCGCAGTTATAGTGGTGAGTTGTATCTCCAGAGGAACAGTTATAGTGGTGAGTTGTATCTCCAGAGGAACAGTTATAGCGGTGAGTTGTATCTCCAGACAGAGGAACAGTTAGAGTGGTGAGTTGTTTCTCCAGACAGAGGAACAGTTATAGTGGTGAGTTGTATCTCCAGACAGAGGAACAGTTATAGTGGTGAGTTGTATCTCCAGACAGAGGAACAGTTGTAGTGGTGAGTTGCATCTCCAGACAGAGGAACAGTTATAGTGGTGAGTTGTATCTCCAGACAGAGGAACAGTTATAGTGGTGAGTTGTATCTCCAGACAGAGGAACAGTTGTAGTGGTGAGTTGCATCTCCAGACAGAGGAACAGTTATAGTGGTGAGTTGTATCTCCAGACAGAGGAACAGTTATAGTAGTGAGTTGTATCTCCAGACAGAGGAACAGTTATAGTGGTGAGTTGTATCTCCAGACAGAGGAACAGTTATAGTGATGAGTTGTATCTCCAGACAGAGGAACAGTTATAGTGGTGAGTTGTATCTCCAGACAGAGGAACAGTTATAGTGGTGAGTTGTATCTCCAGACAGAGGAACAGTTATAGTGGTGAGTTGTATCTCCAGAGGAACAGTTATAGTGGTGAGTTGTATCTTCAGACAGAGGAACAGTTATAGTGGTGAGTTGTATCTCCAGACAGAGGAACAGTTACAGTGGTGAGTTGTATCCCATGCTCAGTCACTCAATACAGTATGTAGTCCTTGTATCTGATGAAGTCTGGACAGAGAATGTATCACACGCCATACACTATTTATTTTTTGTCCCGACAGAATCAGATACATGGTCTACATATACAGAGACAGAGGGTCACCAGGCCCAGGCCGGCAAGGGTCCTCACGTACCACCGGCCCTGTCCCAGGCCCCCTAGGGCCCTCTCGTACCACCGGCCCTGGCCCAGGCCCCCTAGGGCCCTCCCGTACCACCGGTCCTGTCCCAGGCCCCCTAGGGCCCTCACATACCGCCAGCCCTGTCTTTGACCCCCTAGGGCCCTCACATACCGCCGGCCCCGGTCCATATTCCCTAGGTTCCTCCTATACCGCCGGCTGATCCGGGACCACACACATTTAGAAAGCGTCTAAATCCCCTATTCCCTATATAGTGCACTAACTTTGACCAGGGCCCATAAAGTGCCACGATACAGCATCTTCTAAATGTGTGTTGAGAAACACTCCCTCCTGGTGGAGAACTGAGGAAGTGCATCTAAACTAGCCACTTATAACAGTATCATTACCATCTGTCTGATATCTAATGGTTCAGAGCAAAGTGTTGTTGAAGTGGTTGAAGACAGGTGCAGGTCTATAGAGCTGTAGTCAGTATTATATGAGAGGATCAGAGAGGGTTTTTGTAGAGGAGAGAGGGTATAGTGAAACACTGTGCTTCACTAGCAGCACAGAAATACACTGCACTGTCTTTAGCTTCTGTCACTTTGGGAAAATGTAGATACGCCATTTTATTAGCTGCAGCATCTCCACTGACATCAAAACGCCCTTTAAAGGAATCTTCCACCGTTGGACTGGTGTTCCACACATACCCAATGAGTTTCAGAGCAGTGTTTTGGGCTGACTGTTGGTACCACAGTATCATGTTGTAACTTGAAACAGTGTGGCTGCAGGAGAGATTAACTTTGTCTTCAGGTCCTTTTAGTATTGCAGTAGGAGTCTGGTGAACTTTGTCTGTTTGTGACAGCCCTGTGGATGAAAACAGACCATCTGAAAGATACAGTATTACTCAGCATATTGACAGCAATATATTTCAGTAGTAAATCTATCTTTCATGAGGGATTTAGTACCTGTAACCCATAGTGGTAGAGTTGCTACATGTATGAGAAGCTTGATCATGTTGATGGTTCTGGAGAGAAGAGTCACATGGACAAGGAGAAAGGGTTTTCAGATAGTCAGAGATGTCATGTCATCTAGTGGGAGTGTCACATGTATGTCAGCATCCCAAATGGCACCCTATTCCCTTTCTAGTGCACTACTTTAGACCAGAGCCCATAGGGGGGAGAGGAGAATAAGTCAATAGAGAAGGGGAGCTGAACTGAGCTGCCGGAGGGGAAGGAAATGACATCACTTTGACGTCAGAACTTGTGTTGATATTCAAGCAGATCCCTTGTTCACCTACAGGTCTCCTGTTCAACTTAAAGGTGTATTGTGGAACATACCGGTATCTACATCATTAAAGGATTTGTATTTTTATATAGATAGAAATGGAGTAATGGAATTTGACATTGTAACATTGCATAATGTATGTTAATGAGTGGTGACAGTAAACTGTAGATACTGGTATACTGTACCAGGACAGATATCACCTTATGCCATCATCCATCTGTGTTTATTCATTGGCCCTGAGTCAAAGTCAAACCTCAGATGCAGGTGTTCTGAGCCGTGGTCTAATATTACCATCAGACAGGGTTTTAGTAGAGAACAGGAGGAAGGCTACATCACTGTGTTGGCTGGCTGCACAGTAATAAACTGCACTGTGTTCAGGTCCTCTCAGACTCACTAGATGAAGATAAGCCTCTTTCCCACCGTCTCCACTCACATTGAAGTGCTTTTCAAATGATTTCTCCATGGTTATTGACTTGTAATTTGCATAACCAATGAGTTTCATAGCAGTGTCTCCTGCTGACTGTTTGTACCATAGTATCACGTAGTAGTTAGGGATCGTATGGCTGCAGGTGAGTTGAACGTCTCCTCCAGGACCTTCTGTTAGTGCCACAGGCCTCTGATGAACCATGCTACTAAACAACTGCCCTGTGGACACAGCGAGGGAGGGAGAGAGAGGGGAGAGAAGGTGACAGAGAAAGAGAGAAGAGACGGAGAGAGGAGAGAAGGTGACAGAGAAAGAGAGGAGAGACGGAGAGAGGAGAGAAGATGAGAAAGATGGAGCAAGAGAAAGGATATTTTATTCAGTTTGATGACATTCGTAGTATCGTTATGCTTCTCATCGTAAGTGATTTAATACCTGTCACCCAGAGTGGTAGAGCTGCCAGGTGAATCAGAACTCTGAACATCATGATGAAGAAAAAGATAACGACGAAGATGATGAATATGCTGAGGAAGACGATGATGATGAGGATGTGATATGAGTGTCTCCTGGGTGAAGCGCTGAGGTGAAAGGAGATTGGCTGTTGTAGTAGCATGTTTCCTTCAGGGTGGTGGATAGTGACAGTGTTAGAGGGAGTGTCAGGAAGCCTGTACTGTAAAGCTTGCTCATAGGACCTCACTGTGAACATGACTGATTACATGATCATGACAATGAACCCATCAGACATTAGAAGAACTAGAGTTAGAGGTCCCCCTACAGTATGTGGTGAAACCATCAGACATTAGAAGAACTAGAGTTAGAGGTCCCCCTACACTATGTGAGGAGACCATCAGACATTAGAAGAACTAGAGTTAGAGGTTCCCTACAGTATGTGATGAGACTATCTCTATATATGTTATATTACATCCTATTGAAATACTGGGGTTTGTGTGCAGCTGTACTTGTTGTCTGTATCACTGTGTTGACTCACAGCACAGAAGTACATGCCGTTGTCTCCTGTCTCCAACTTCTTCACTGTGAAAGATCCACTCTTAGCTGTAGTTTTAACTTTTGGATATTTGTCTTCACTGAAGGCTCCATAGTCTGGTATGTTATAAGTACTTGTGTAAACTACCAGCTTCATTCCCTCTCCTGGAAGCTGTCTGTACCAGTACATCTGGTAGTAGCTAGAATCCTTAGAGTGACTGCAGTTAATCGGAGCATCACTGTCTTTCGGTCCCCAGAGTATGGTGGGTGTCTGAGTGACTTCACTCCCCTCAACAAGACCTGTAAGGACACATTGAGAATGAAATCAATAGAGTTAGGTACAGTTAGACCTGAATACATCAAGACTCAGGAACATATGCTTGGAAACATCAATATATATAACTAGAGTAGTTATTGTAAATAATAATTTTGTTCTTAACTTTCCTGGTTAAATAAATGAAACATTATGAAACTGTACCTGCAGCACAGAGCAGTGAGACAGTAACAGTGAAGAGAAATGTGAACATGTTTGATCACGTTATATGTGAGAGTGCTGGAAAGAGTCTGGTATCAATGTATATAAAACAAGAGGAGTGTCACATAGATGAATAGATGACAATCAGTAGACCACGGCAGGTTCCACCATATTCAACATGTCAGTGAAGTGGGAGGGACTGATGATCTGAATACATCATGCTAATTAGTGGTTCAGACTGTAGAGACATTCACATTATTAAAGTTAGAGGTCCCCCTACAGTCCATGATGAGACCATCAGCTCTTTACATATTATATTCTATCCTATAGAGCTCGCCAGCTTGTAGTACTAAGAGATGGAAATGAGTCAGCATTTTCTACCTCTGGTTTGTTGACCATTGCTATGGGAGAAATGAAGGGGGGAAATAATGGGGTTTTGGGATATAAGGTCTGAAGTTAACAAAGGCTTTGTAGATCTTACATTTTGTTCTGTGCAATAACTTAAAACCTCTCTGGGCTAGGGTCTAGTTTCCTGAATTTCAATAAATCAGTCTTTTGGCGTGTGAGCAGATGGCGCGCACGTATGAATTTGCCTTTCCTATTGAACATACTTCTTTCCGTATTTTAGTTTATTAACATTTTAGATAGATAAATAAAAACATTGTTTGACTTGTTTGGACGAATTTTAGTGGTTGCTTTTTGGACTCCTTTGTCTGTCTGTTGAGCATTACTGAAATCAATGGTGCCAACTAAACTTACTTTTTGGGATATAAAGATGGATTTTATCGAACAAAACGAACCACTCAGGTTGTAGCTGGGTCCCTTGGGATTGCAAAAGAGGAAGATCTTCAAAAGTAAGTGATTTATTTTATCACTATTTGTAATTTTGTGAAGCCTGTGCTGGTTGAAAAATATGTTAATGTGGGGCGCCGTCCTCAGACAATCGCATGGTATGCTTTCGCCATAAAGCCTTTTTGGAATCTGACAATACAGTTAGATTAACAATAAGTTAAGCTTTTAAATGATATAAGACACTTGTATGTTCATGAATGTTTAATATCATAAATATTTACTTGAATTGCGCGCCCTCCAATTTCAATATAGTCTAGAAATATGTCTAGTGTGTTCCACCTGCTGATACCACAGTATGGTGTTGTAGCTGGGGAGAGTGTGTGAACAGGACCGCAGTTTCTCCAGAACTCTGAAATACTGAAGATGGAGACTGAGGAACGCTGGAACAGAGCCGTTCACCTGTTACAGAAGAGGAGAGAGAGACCTGTTTGTTATAACTACTGTAGTCATTCAGGATACAGTGGGGCCAAAAATATTTAGTCAGCCACCAATTGTGCAAGTTCTCCCACTTAAAAAGATGAGAGAGGCCTGTCATTTTCATCATAGGTACACTTCAACTATGACAGACAAATTGAGAAAAAAATCTAGAAAATCACGTTGTAGGATTTTTTAATTAATTTATTTACAAATTATGGTGGAAAATAAGTACTTGGTCAATAACAAAAGTTTATCTCAATACTTTGTTATATACCCTTTGCTGGCAATGACAGAGGTCAAACGTTTTCTGTAAGTCTTCGCAAGGTTTTCACACACTGTTGCTGGTATTTTGGCCCATTCCACCATGCAGATCTCCTCTAGAGCAGTGATGTTTTGGGGTTGAGATCTGGAAACTGGCTAGGCCACTCCAGGACCTTGAAATGCTTTTTACAAAGCCACTCCTTCGTTGCCCAGGCGGTGTGTTTGGGATCATTGTCATGCTGAAAGACCCAGCCACGTTTCATCTTCAATGCCCTTGCTGATGGAAGGAGGTTTTCACTCAAAATCTCACGATACATGGCCCCATTCATTCTTTCCTTTACATGGATCAGTCATCCTGGTCCCTTTGCAGAGAAACAGCCCCAAAGCATGATGTTTCCACCCCCATGCTTCACAGTAGGTATGGTGTTCTTTGGATGCAACTCAGCATTCTTTGTCCTCCAAACACGACGAGTTGAGTTTTTAACAAAAAGTTATATTTTGGTTTCATCTGACCATATGACATTCTCACAATCTTCTTCTGGATCATCCAAATGCTCTCTAGCAAACTTCAGACGGGCCTGGGCATGTACTGGCTTAAGCAGGGGGACACGTCTGGCACTGCAGGATTTGAGTCCCTGGCGGCGTAGTGTGTTACTGACGGTAGGCTTTGTTACTTTGGTCCCAGCTCTCTGCAGGTCATTCACTAGGTCCCCTCGTGTAGTTCTGGGATTTTTGCTCACCATTCTTGTGATAATTTTGACCCCCCGGGGTGAGATCTTGCGTGGAGCCCCAGATCGAGGGAGATTATCAGTGGTCTTGTATGTCTTCCATTTCCTAATATTTGCTCCCACATTTGATTTCTTCAAACCAAGCTGCTTACCTATTGCAGATTCAGTCTTCCCAGCCTGGTGCAGGTCTACAATTTTGTTTTTGCTGTCCTTTGACAGCTCTTTGGTCTTGGCCAAAGTGGAGTTTGGAGTGTGACTGTTTGAGGTTGTGGACAGGTGTCTTTTATACTGATAACAAGTTCAAACAGGTGCCATGAATACAGGTAACGAGTGGAGGACAGAGGACCCTCTTAAAGAAGAATTTACAGGTCTGTGAGAGCCAGAAATCTTGCTTGTTTGTTATTGACCAAATACTTATTTTCCACCAGAATTTGCAAATAAATTCATTAAAAGCAGTTCACCTGTTACAGAAGAGGAGAGAGAGACCTGTTTGTTATAACTACTGTAGTCATTCAGGAAATGTATGGAATTATAGATTATTTTGGACATTATCTAATCTGTGACCAATAATAATCAAGAGATTCAGGTTAATAGATAGAAAATATCCAACAAAGATTGTTAGTTCAACACTGAGTCCAGATGAACCTTCAAAAGGACATGGATCTTCAACTCTCAGACTCCTTACTACACACCATAGTTTACTGTGGTACTGTGTCTGGTGAGTCCACATGGATTAGTTGAGCTGTAACTCCACCTACAGGAAAGACATGATATCATACCATACTGTATCATGGTCTCCTGTATATCAGATGGAACCTCCCCTTTCTGTTAGACCAGCTGGTGAGTGTTTTGGCATTGAATCAGAGTCAGATACAGTGTGATTAGTCTACAGTACACCAGGGAGGAGGTTTTTGTAGAGCAGAGAGGGATATCTGATGCACTGTGTAAACTAGCAGCACAGTAATACACAGCACTGCTATTTGGAGTTAGTTGTTTGATGGTTAAGGTGCTGGTACCACCTGCATTAGCATCTCCTTCTATATCAAATCCAGCCTCAGGAAATGCAGTTTTCGCTGTCATGTATCCTAATAGCACTAATTCTCTGTCATGGACTGCTTGTACCAGAGGATACGATTATAGTTTGATATACTATGTGAACACTCCATCTTAGCCAACTCTCCCTGGTTCTTGTACAGGGCTGCAGGTGTTTGGTGAACCTGGTTACTGAGAGAAGAAACTGGAGAGAGAGACAGAGAGAGAGAGAGAGAGAGAGAGAGAGAGAGAGAGAGAGAGAGAGAGAGAGGTGAAACAACAGATAGAGAAACATATTCACTTGAAACATGAAAACCAATCAAATGAGGATATTATTAGTTGATGAAATCAATGATCTGAATACCTGCAGCCCAGGCTGTGTAACCCATGGTGATGGAGATAATAATTCTGATCATGTTGACTCACTGTTAAGGAAACAGAAAGAATGAGACAGACAAACCACTCCACATGAATTAGAGGAGGCTTCTCATCAACTCATCTCAGTGATCTTATAGAGAGAGGGATGCTGCCTCCTCATGAGAACATCTAAAACATCAGAGACCTGAGATGAACCCTGCAGGAGGAGTCTATGTGGTTTTGGGTGGATTATATCTTTAAGTTATTATTCATTTTCCCTTTAAGTTAAGTTGTTTTTCTAGTCAATTATACCTTGCCAATTTTAGGTCTATATTTTTACAATTATTGTATATGTCCAGACAGAGGAACAGTTATAGTGGTGAGTTGTATCTCCAGAGGAACAGTTATAGTGGTGAGTTGTATCTCCAGAGTAACAGTTATAGTGGTGAGTTGTATCTTCTGAGGAACAGTTATAGTGGTGAGTTGTATCTCCAGACAGAGGGACAGTTATAGTGGTGAGTTGTATCTCCAGAGGAACAGTTATAGTTGTGAGTTGTATCTCCAGACAGAGGAACAGTTATAGTGGTGAGTTGTATCTCCAGACAGAGGAACAGTTATAGTGGTGAGTTGTATCTCCAGACAGAGGAACAGTTATAGTGGTGAGTTGTATCTCAAGTGGAACAGTTATAGTGGTGAGTTGTATCTCCAGACAGAGGAACAGTTATAGTGGTGAGTTGTATCTCCAGAGGAACAGTTATAGTGGTGAGTTGTATCTCCAGACAGAGGAACAGTCATATTGGTGAGTTGTATCTCCAGAGGAACAGTTATAGTGGTGAGTTGTATCTCCAGAGGAACAGTTATAGTGGTGAGTTGTATCTCCAGACAGAGGGACAGTTATAGTGGTGAGTTGTATCTCCAGAGGAACAGTTATAGTGGTGAGTTGTATCTCCAGACAGAGGAACAGTTATAGTGGTGAGTTGTATCTCCAGAGGAACAGTTATAGTGGTGAGTTGTATCTCCAGACAGAGGGACAGTTATACTGGTGAGTTGTATCTCCAGACAGAGGAACAGTTATAGTGGTGAGTTGTATCTCCAGAGGAACAGTTATAGTGGTGAGTTGTATCTTCTGAGGAACAGTTATAGTGGTGAGTTGTATCTCCAGACAGAGGGACAGTTATAGTGGTGAGTTGTATCTCCAGAGGAACAGTTATAGTGGTGAGTTGTATCTCCAGACAGAGGAACAGTTATAGTGGTGAGTTGTATCTCCAGACAGAGGAACAGTTATAGTGGTGAGTTGTATCTCCAGACAGAGGAACAGTTATAGTGGTGAGTTGTATCTCAAGTGGAACAGTTATAGTGGTGAGTTGTATCTCCAGACAGAGGAACAGTTATAGTGGTGAGTTGTATCTCCAGAGGAACAGTTATAGTGGTGAGTTGTATCTCCAGACAGAGGAACAGTCATATTGGTGAGTTGTATCTCCAGAGGAACAGTTATAGTGGTGAGTTGTATCTCCAGAGGAACAGTTATAGTGGTGAGTTGTATCTCCAGACAGAGGGACAGTTATAGTGGTGAGTTGTATCACCAGAGGAACAGTTATAGTGGTGAGTTGTATCTCCAGACAGAGGAACAGTTATAGTGGTGAGTTGTATCTCCAGAGGAACAGTTATAGTGGTGAGTTGTATCTCCAGACAGAGGGACAGTTATACTGGTGAGTTGTATCTCCAGACAGAGGAACAGTTATAGTGGTGAGTTGTATCTCCAGACAGAGGGACAGTTATAGTGGTGAGTTGTATCTCCAGAGGAACAGTTATAGTGGTCAGTTGTATCTCCAGACAGAGGAACAGTTATAGTGGTGAGTTGTATCTCCAGAGGAACAGTTATAGTGATGAGTTGTATCTCCAGACAGAGGGACAGTTATACTGGTGAGTTGTATCTCCAGACAGAGGAACAGTTCTAGTGGTGAGTTGTATCTCCAGAGGAACAGTTATAGTGGTGAGTTGTATCTCCAGACAGAGGAACAGTTATAGTGGTGAGTTGTATCTCCAGACAGAGGAACAGTTCTAGTGGTGAGTTGTATCTCCAGACAGAGGAACAGTTATAGTGGTGAGTTGTATCCCATGCTCAGTCACTCAATACAGTATGTAGCCCTTGTATCTGATGAAGTCTGGACAGAGAATGTATCACACGCCTTACACTATTTACTTTTTGTCCAGACAGAATCAGATACATGGTCTACATATACAGAGACAGAGGGTCACCAGGCCCAGGCCGCCAAGGGCCCTCCCGTACCACCGGCCCTGTCCCAGGCCCCCTAGGGCCCTCCCGTACCACCGGCCCTGTCCCAGGCCCCCTAGGGCCCTCCCGTACCACCGGCCCTGTCCCAGGCCCCCTAGGGCCCTCCCGTACCATTCCCTGTCCCAGGCCCCCTAGGGCCCTCCCGTACCACCGGCCCTGTCCCAGGCCCCCTAGGGCCCTCCCGTACCATTCCCTGTCCCCGTCCCCCTAGGGCCCTCCCGTACCACCGGCCCTGTCCCAGGCCCCCTAGGGCCCTCCCGTACCACTGGCCCTGTCCCAGGCCCCCTAGGAACCTCCCGTACCACCGGTCCTGTCCCAGGCCCCCTAGGGCCCTCCCGTACCACCGGCCCTGTCCCAGGCCCCCTAGGGCCCTCCCGTACCATCGGCCCTGTCCCAGGCCCCCTAGGGCCCTCCCGTACCATCGGCCCTGTCCCAGGCCCCCTAGGGCCCTCCCGTACCATTCCCTGTCCCAGGCCCCCTAGAGCCCCCTTTGACCGGGGCCCATATAGTGCCACGATACAGCATCTTCTAAATGTGTGTTGAGAAACACTCCCTCCTGGTGGAGAACTGAGGAAGTGCATCTAAACCATCTAAACTAGTCACTTATAACAGTATCATTAACATCTGTCCGATATCAAATGGTTCATAGCAAAGTGTTGTTGAAGTGGTTGAAGACAGGTGCAGGTGTATAGAGCTGTAGTCAGTATTATGTGAGAGGATCAGAGAGGGTTTTTGTAGAGGAGAGAGGGTATAGTGAAACACTGTGCTTCACTAGCAGCACAGAAATACACTGCACTGTCTTTAGCTTCTGTCACTTTGGGAAAATGTAGATACGCCATTTTATTAGCTGCAGCATCTCCACTGACATCAAAACGCCCTTTAAAGGAATCTTCCACCGTTGGACTGGTGTTCCACACATACCCAATGAGTTTCAGAGCAGTGTTTTGGGCTGACTGTTGGTACCACAGTATCATGTTGTAATTTGAATCAGTGTGGCTGCAGGTGAGATTAACTTTATCTTCAGGTCCTTGTAGTATTGCAGTAGGAGTCTGGTGAACTTTGTCTGTTTGTGACAGCCCTGTGGATGAAAACAGACCATCTGAAATATACAGTATTACTCAGCATATTGACAGCAATATATTTCAGTAGTAAATCTATCTTTCACGAGGGATTTAGTACCTGTCACCCATAGTGGTAGAGTTGCTACATGTATGAGAAGCTTGATCATGTTGATGGTTCTGGAGAGAAGAGTCACATGGACAAGGAGAAAGGGTTTTCAGATAGTCAGAGATGTCATGTCATCTAGTGGGAGTGTCAAATGTATGTCAGTATCCCAAATGGCACCCTATTCCCTTTCTAGTGCACTACTTTAGACCAGAGCCCATAGGGGGGAGAGGAGAATAAGTCAATAGAAAAGGGGAGCTGAACTGAGCTGCCGGAGGGGAAGGAAATTACATCACTTTGACGTCAGAACTTGTGCTGATATTCAAGTGTAACAGTATAACTTTAGACCGTCCCCTCACCCAAACCCGGGCGCGAACCAGGGACCCTCTGCACACATCAACAACAGTCACCCTCGAAGCATCGTTACCCATCGCTCCACAAAAGCCGCGGCCCTTGCAGAGCAAGGGGAACTACTACTTCAAGGTCTCAGAGCAAGTGACGTCACCGATTTAAATGCTATTTAGCGCGCACCGCTAACTACCTAACATTTCACATCCGTTACACAAACAGATCCCTTGTTCACCTACAGGTTCAACTTGAAGGTGTATTGTGAAACATACCGGTATCTACATCATTAAAGGATTTCTCTTTTTATATAGATAGAAACGGAGTAATGGAATTTGACATTGTAACATTGCATAATCTATATTAATGAGTGATGACACTAAACTGTAAATACTGGTATACTGTACCAGGACAGATATCACCTTATGCCATCATCCATCTGTGTTTATTCATTGGCACTGAGTCAAAGTCAAACCTCAGATGCAGGTGTTCTGAGCCGTGGTCTAATATTACCATCAGACAGGGTTTTAGTAGAGAACAGGAGGAAGTCTACATCACTGTGTTGGCTGGCTGCACAGTAATAAACTGCACTGTGTTCAGGTCCTCTCAGACTCACTAGATGAAGATAAGCCTCTTTCCCACCGTCTCCACTCACATTGAAGTGCTTTTCAAATGATTTCTCCATGGTTATTGACTTGGTATATGCATAACCAATGAGTTTCATAGCAGTGTCTCCTGCTGACTGTTTGTACCATAGTATCATGTAGTAGCTAGGGATCGTATGGCTGCAGGTGAGTTGAACGTTTCCTCCAGGTCCTTCTGTTAGTGCCACAGGCCTCTGATGAACCATGCTACTAAACAACTGCCCTGTGGACAAAGAGAGAAAGGAGAGGAGAGAGAGAGGAGAGGGAGAGAAAGGGAGAGAGAGACAGGAGAGAGGTAGAGAAAGGATATTTTATTCAGTTTGATGACATTCGTAGTAGCGTTAGGCTTCTCATCGTAAGTGATTTAATACCTGTCACCCAGAGTGGTAGAGCTGCCAGGTGAATCAGAACTCTGAACATCTTGATGAAGAAAAAGATAATGATGAAGATGATGAATATGCTGAGGAAGACGATGATTATGTGATATGAGTGTCTCCTGGGTGAAGCTCTGAGGTGAAAGGAGATTGGCTGTTGTAGTAGCATGTTTCCTTCAGGGTGGTGGATAGTGACAGTGTTAGAGGGAGTGTCAGGAAGCCTGTACTGTAAAGCTTGCTCATAGGACCTCACTGTGAACATGACTGATTACATGATCATGACAATGAACCCATCAGACATTAGAAGAACTAGAGTTAGAGATCCCCCTACAGTATGTGAGGAGACCATCAGACATTAGAACAACTAGAGTTAGAGGTCCCCCTACAGTATGTGATGAGACCATCAGACATTAGAACAACTAGAGTTAGAGGTCCCCCTACAGTATGTGATGAGACCATCAGACATTAGAACAACTAGAGTTAGAGGTCCCCCTACAGTATGTGATGAGACCCTCAGACATTAGAAGAACTAGAGTTAGAGGTCCCCCTACAGTATGTGATGAGACCTTCAGACATTAGAAGACCTAGAGTTAGAGGTCCCCCTACAGTATGTGATGAGACCATCAGACATTAGAAGAACTAGAGTTAGAGGTCCCCCTACAGTATGTGATGAGACCATCAGACATTAGAACAACTAGAGTTAGAGGTCCCCCTACAGTATGTGATGAGACCCTCAGACATTAGAAGAACTAGAGTTAGAGGTCCCCCTACAGTATGTGATGAGACCATCAGACATTAGAAGAACTAGAGATAGAGGTCCCCCTACAGTATGTGATGAGACCATCAGACATTAGAAGAACTAGAGTTAGAGGTCCCCCTACAGTATGTGATGAGACCATCAGACATTAGAAGACCTAGAGTTAGAGGTCCCCCTACAGTATGTGATGAGACCATCAGACATTAGAACAACTAGAGATAGAGGTCCCCTTACAGTATGTGATGAGACCATCAGACATTAGAAGAACTAGAGTTAGAGGTCCCCCTACAGTATGTGATTAGACCATCAGACATTAGAACAACTAGAGTTAGAGGTCCCCCTACAGTATGTGATGAGACCATCAGACATTAGAAGAACTAGAGTTAGAGGTCCCCCTATGGTATGTGATGAGACCATCAGACATTAGAAGAACTAGAGTTAGAGGTCCCCCTACAGTATGTGATGAGACCATCAGACATTAGAAGAACTAGAGTTAGAGGTCCCCTTACAGTATGTGATGAAACCATCAGACATTAGAACAACTAGAGTTAGAGGTCCCCCTACAGTATGTGATGAGACCATCTCTTTACATATTATATTACATCCTGTTGAAATACTGGGGTTTTTGTGCAGCTGTACTTGTTGTCTGTATCACTGTGTTGACTCACAGCACAGAAGTACATTCCACTGTCTCCTGTCTCCAACTTCTTCACTGTGAAAGATCCACTCTCAGCTACAGCCTTAACAGTTGGGTATTTGTCTTTACTGAATTCCCCTGAATAGTCAGGTTGAGAACTGGGAGTAATGAAGACTACCTGCTTCATTCCCTCTCCTGGAAGCTGTCTGTACCAGTACATCTGGAAGTAGCTAGAATCCTTAGTGTGACTGCAGTTCATCAGAGCATCACTGTCTTTCGGTCCCCAGAGTATGGTGGGTGTCTGAGTGACTTCACTCCACTCAACAAGACCTGTAAGGACACAGTGAGAATGAAATCAATAGAGTTAGGTACAGTTAGACCTGAATACATCAAGACTCAGGAACATATGCTTGGAAACATCAATATCTATAACTAGAGAAGTCCTTCATTGTAAATAAGAATTTTGTTCTTAACTTTCCTGGTTAAATAAATGAAACATTATGAAACTGTACCTGCAGCACAGAGCAGTGAGACAGTAACAGAGAAGAGAAATGTGAACATGTTTGATCACGTTATATGTGAGAGTGCTGGAAAGAGTCTGGTATCAATGTATATAAAACAAGAGGAGTGTCACATAGATGAATAGATGACAATCAGTAGACCACGGCAGGTTCCACCATATTCAACATGTCAGTGAAGTGGGAGGGACTGATGATCTGAATACATCATGCTAATTAGTGGTTCAGACTGTAGAGACATTCACATTATTAAAGTTAGAGGTCCCCCTACAGTCCATGATGAGACCACCAGCTCTTTACAGATTATATTCTATCCTATAGAGCTCGCCAGCTTGTAGTACTAAGAGATGGAAATGAGTCAGCATTTTCTACCTCTGGTTCGTTGACCCTTGCTATGGGAGAAATGAAGGGGGAAATAATGGGGTTTTGGGATATAAGGTCTGAAGTTAACACAGGCTTTGGAGATCTTACACGTTTTGTTCTGTGCAATAACTTAAAACCTCTCTGGGCTTGGGTCTAGTTTCCTGAATTTCAATAAATCAGTCTTTTGGCGTGTGAGCAGCACGTATGAATATGCCTTTCCTATTGAACATACTTCTTTCCGTGTTTTAGTTTATTAACATTTTAGATAGATAAATAAAAACATTGTTTGACTTGTTTGGACAAATTTTCGTGGTTGCTTTTTGGACTCCTTTGTCTGTCTGTTGACCATTACTGAAATCAATGGTGCCAACTAAACTTACTTTTTGGGATATAAAGATGGATTTTATCGAACAAAACAAACCACTCAGGTTGTAGCTAGGACCCTTGGGATTGCAAAAGAGGAAGATCTTCAAAGGTAAGTGATTTATTTTATCACTATTTGTGATTTTGTGAAGCCTGTGCTGGTTGAAAAATATGTTAATGTGGGGCGCCGTCCTCAGACAATCGCATGGTATGCTTTCGCCGTAAAGCCAATACAGTTAGATTAACAAGAAGTTAAGCTTTTAAATGATATAAGACACTTGTATGTTCATGAATGTTTAATATTATAAATATTTACTTGAATTGCACGCTAGCGGGACACCTAGCCCTAATTAACAATCAGTGCTATGGCATACATAACCATATCATCTGCATACAGAAAAATATCAAGGGATTTAATACAAAGACCAATATTATTCATATGAATAGTAAAGAGAACTGGTCCCAATACTGACCCCTGTGGTACACCTAATATCCAGGAAACTAGACTCAATACCATCAGAATGCACACATTGTGTCCTGTCTGTCAGATAGTTCTTAAACCATTTGCAAGACTCATTGTCCAGGCCCATTTCAGACAGTTTTTGAATGAGTAGGGAATGTTCAATGGTGTTGAATGTCTTGGAAAAGTCTAGAAATATGGCAATACGTTGAGATTTATGATCTATGCAATTTAAAACATAATCTAAAACAAGTATAACAGCTGAAACAGCATTGCCAAATATATTACAGAAAGGAGACAGGAATCTCATTGGTGTACAAAACACCCCACCCAGCATATTATCGACCAGTTTATAAAATGTTGTCATGCTGCGTCACGCAGTTGCTAAACTAACCATCACACAATCCCTTCTCAAAGTCGGGAAATGAGTCGAGAAAATGTCCTATTTTCCTCAAAGTACGTATTGTCACGATCCCTAAGCTATACAATATTAGAGATATCAAGTTTATTATCTGCAAAATTGTACTTCTTGTTGACGAAATTCATGCTTATGTATACCCCATCATGGTAGATATCCCAGCTAGCACAGTGGATCTGGGTCGATTCCGCCTGAGAGTTAAACTCGGCCGACGTCATGTAGCCCGAGTCTGGGCCGCCTTCGGCAGTATTACTTACGGCTAGGATGTGGGGATTGAGCTCGGGACAATACCGGTGTGAGTTATCTGGCCCAAATGTATTACTTGGTTCTTGGGCCGATTGTGGCTTCACTCTGGCAGATGATTAAACGGGCTGCTTTACATCATTAATATTTCATTATTTATTTTTCCATATTTTCAAATTGTTTCTGTGCAGAAAAACTACAATTAACATTTAAATTCAATTCTTTAAGAGTCCTGTGTAGTATTTTAGTATTTTGATACTTTGTGCAAGACAATTGATAAACATTAAGAACTTTGTGGATGTGTAACAGTATAATTTTAGACCGTCCCCTCGCCCATACCCGGGCGCGAACTAGGGACCTTCTGCACACATCAACAGTCACCCTCGAAGCATCGTTACCCATCGCTCCACAAAAGCCGCGGCCCTTGCAGAGCAAGGGGAACTACTACTTCAAGGTCTCAGAGCAAGTGACGTCACTGATTGAAACGCTAGTTAGCGCCCACGCTAACTAAGCTAGCCGTTTCACATCCGTTACACTCACCCCCCTTTTGACCTTCCTCCTTTTTTTCCGCAGCAACCAGTAATCCGGGTCAACAGCATCAATGTAACAGTATAAATTTAGACCGTCCCCTCGCCCATACCCGGGAGCGAACCAGGGACCTTCTGCACACATCAACAACTGACTCCTACGAAGCGTCGTTACCCATCGCTCCACAAAAGCCGCGGCCCTTGCAGAGCAAGGGGAACTACTACTTCAAGGTCTCAGAGCAAGTGACGTCACTGATTGAAACGCTAGTTAGCGCCCACGCTAACTAAGTTAGCCGTTTCACATCCGTTACAGATGGAGCCTCCCGAGTGGTGCAGCGGTCTAGGACACTGCATCGTAGTGCAAACTTCGTTGCTACAGATGCTGGTTCGAGACCTGTGCCAGTCATGACTGGGTGACCTTTGAGGATACGTACAATTTGCCCAGTTATTGGAGGGTTTGGACGGCAGGGATGTCCTGGTCCACTACCGTGACACCTGTGGTGGGCTGGGCACATGCACGCTGAGACGGTCACCAGACACAAAATGTTTTTTTTTGTGGATGAGTATAATATGTATGTACAAAATAGCAATATTTAAAATGACAAAATCGAGTAATATTGTACACATTTTTTAAAATGTGTTTTGTGTCGCTTCTGGGGAGATTCTGGTAAGATGCCGGCAAAGTTGGGTGAATTCTGGTAGAAAGACGTTGGCCGTTGCACTTGGGCTGATTCCTCATTGCTAGCTGGGAAATCAGAGCAGCTTCAGTCTCTAGGTCTACCCCATCATGGAGTGTGTTCCAACAGATACCACAGTATGGTGTTGTAGCTGGGGAGATGGGGTTCCACCTGCTGATACCACAGTATGGTGTTGTAGCTGGGGAGAGTGTGTTCTACCTGCTGATACCACAGTATGGTGTTGTAGCTGGGGAGAGTGTGTTCCACCAGCTGATACCACAGTATGGTGTTGTAGCTGGGGAGAGTGTGTTCCACCTGCTGATACCACAGTATGGTGTTGTAGCTGGGGAGAGTGTGATCTACCTGCTGATACCACAGTATGGTGTTGTAACTGGGGAGAGTGTGTTCCACCTGCTGATACCACAGTATGGTGTTGTAGCTGGGGAGAGTGTGTTCCACCTGCTGATACCACAGTATGGTGTTGTAGCTGGGGAGAGTGTGTGAACAGCACAGCAGTTTCTCCAGAACTCTGAAATACTGAAGATGGAGACTGAAGAACGCTGGAACAGAGCAGTTCACCTGTTACAGAAGAGGAGAGAGAGACCTGTTTGTTATAACTACTGTAGTCTTTCAGGAAATATATGGAATTATAGATTATTTTAGACAGTATCTAATCTGTATTCCAGAATAGTCAAGAGATTCAGGTTAATAGGTAGAAAATATCCAACAGTGAAAGATTGTTAGTTCAACACTGAGTCCAGATGAACCTTCAAAAGGACATGGATCTTCAACTCTCAGACTCCTTACTACACACCATAGTTTACTGTGGTACTGTGTCTGGTGAGTCCACATGGATTAGTTGAGCTGTAACTCCACCTACAGGAAATACATGATATCATACCATACTGTATCATGGTCTCCTGTATATCAGAGGGAACCTCCCCTTTCTATTAGACCAGCTGGTGAGTGTTTTGGCATTGAATCAGAGTCAGATACAGTGTGATGTTAATACAGGTGTGATTAGTCTACAGTACACCAGGGAGGAGGTTTTTGTAGAGCAGAGAGGGAGATCTGATGCACTGTGTAAACTAGCAGCACAGTAATACACAGCACTGCTATTTGGAGTTAGTTGTTTGATGGTTAAGGTGCTGGTACCACCTGCACTAGCATCTCCTTCTATATCAAATCCAGCCTCAGGAAATCCAGTTTTTGCTGTCATGTATCCTAAAAACACAAATTCTCTGTCGTTGGATTGCTTGTACCAGAGGATGACATTATAGGTTGATATACTATGTGAACACTCCATCTTAAACAACTCTCCCTGTTTCTTGTACAGGGCTGCAGGTGTTTGGTGAACCTGGTTACTGAGAGAAGAACCTGGAGATTGAGACAAAGAGAAAGAGAGAGAGGTGAAACAACAGATAGAGAAACATATTCACCTGAAACATGAAAACCAATCAAATGAGGATATTATTAGTTGATGAAATCTATGATCTGAATACCTGCAGCCCAGGCTGTGTAACCCATGGTGATGGAGATAAGAATTCTGATCATGTTGACTCACTGTTAAGGAGACAGAAAGAATGAGACAGACAAACCACTCCACGTGAATTAGATGTGGCTTCTCATCAACTCATCTCAGTGATCTTATAGAGGGATGCTGCCTCCTTATGAGAACATCTAAAACATCAGAGACCTGAGATGAACCCTGCAGGAGGAGTCTATGTGGTTTTGGGTGGATTATACCTTTAAGTTATTATTCATTTTCCCTTTATTAAGTTAAGTTGTTTTTCTAGTCAATTATACCTTGCCAATTTTAGGTCTATATTTTTACAATTATTGTATATGTCCAGACAGAGTAACAGTTATAGTGGTGAGTTGTATCTCCAGACAGAGGAACAGTTATAGTGGTGAGTTGTATCTCCAGACAGAGGAACAGTTATAGTGGTGAGTTGTATCTTCAGACAGAGGAACAGTTATAGTGGTGAGTTGGATCTCCAGAGGAACAGTTATAGTGGTGAGTTGTATCTCCAGAGGAACAGTTATAGTGGCGAGTTGTATCTTCAGACAGAGGAACAGTTCTAGTGGTGAGTTGTATCTCCAGACAGAGGAACAGTTCTAGTGGTGAGTTGTATCTCCAGACAGAGGAACAGTTCTAGTGGTGAGTTGTATCTCCAGACAGAGGAACAGTTCTAGTGGTGAGTTGTATCTCCAGACAGAGGGACAGTTATAGTGGTGAGTTGTATCTCCAGAGGAACAGTTATAGTGGTGAGTTGTATCTCCAGAGGAACAGTTATAGTGGTGAGTTGTATCTCCAGACAGAGGAACAGTTATAGCGGTGAGTTGTATCTCCAGACAGAGGAACAGTTGTAGTGGTGAGTTGTATCTCCATAGGAACAGTTATAGTGGTGAGTTGTATCTCCAGAGGAACAGTTATAGTGGTGAGTTGTATCTTCAGAGGAACAGTTATAGTGGTGAGTTGTATCTCCAGAGGAACAGTTATAGTGGTGAGTTGTATCTTCAGAGGAACAGTTATAGTGGTGAGTTGTATCTCCAGAGGAACAGTTATAGTGGTGAGTTGTATCTCCAGACAGAGGAACAGTTATAGTGGTGAGTTGTATCTCCAGACAGAGGAACAGTTATAGTGGTGAGTTGTATCTTCAGAGGAACAGTTATAGTGGTGAGTTGTATCTCCAGACAGAGGAACAGTTATAGTGGTGAGTTGTATCTTCAGAGGAACAGTTATAGTGGTGAGTTGTATCTCCAGACAGAGGCACAGTTATAGTGGTGAGTTGTATCTCCAGAGGAACAGTTATAGTGGTGAGTTGTATCTCCAGACAGAGGAACAGTTATAGTGGTGAGTTGTATCTCCAGACAGAGGAACAGTTATAGTGGTGAGTTGTATCTCCAGAGGAACAGTTGTAGTGGTGAGTTGTATTTCCAGAGGAACAGTTATAGTGGTGAGTTGTATCTCCAGACAGAGGAACAGTTATAGTGGTGAGTTGTATCTCCAGAGGAACAGTTATAGTGGTGAGTTGTATCTCCAGAGGAACAGTTATAGTGGTGAATTGTATCTCCAGAGGAACAGTTGTAGTGGTGAGTAGTATCTCCAGAGGAACAGTTATAGTGGTGAGTTGTATCTCCAGACAGAGGCACAGTTATAGTGGTGAGTTGTATCTCCAGAGGAACAGTTATAGTGGTGAGTTGTATCTCCAGAGGAACAGTTATAGTGGTGAGTTGAATCTCCAGACAGAGGCACAGTTTTAGTGGTGAGTTGTATCTCCAGAGGAACAGTTATAGTGGTGAGTTGTATCTCCAGACAGAGGAACAGTTATAGTGGTGAGTTGTATCTCCAGAGGAACAGTTATAGTGGTGAGTTGTATCTCCATAGGAACAGTTATAGTGGTGAGTTGTATCTCCAGAGGAACAGTTATAGTGTTGAGTTGTATCTCCAGACAGAGGAACAGTTATAGTGGTGAGTTGTATCTCCAGAGGAACAGTTATAGTGGTGAGTTGTATCTCCAGAGGAACAGTTATAGTGGTGAGTTGAATCTCCAGACAGAGGCACAGTTTTAGTGGTGAGTTGTATCTCCAGAGGAACAGTTATAGTGGTGAGTTGTATCTCCAGACAGAGGAACAGTTATAGTGGTGAGTTGTATCTCCAGAGGAACAGTTATAGTGGTGAGTTGTATCTCCATAGGAACAGTTATAGTGGTGAGTTGTATCTCCAGAGGAACAGTTATAGTGGTGAGTTGTATCTCCAGACAGAGGAACAGTTATAGTGGTGAGTTGTATCTCCAGACAGAGGAACAGTTCTAGTGGTGAGTTGTATCTCCAGACAGAGGAACAGTTATAGTGGTGAGTTGTATCCCATGCTCAGTCACTCAATACAGTATGTAGCCCTTGTATCTGATGATGTCTGGACAGAGAATGTATCACACGCCATACACTATTTACTTTTTGTCCCGACAGAATCAGATACATGGTCTACATATACAGAGACAGAGGGTCACCAGGCCCAGGCCGCCAAGGGCCCTCCCGTACCACCGGCCCTGTCCCAGGCCCCCTAGGGCCCTCCCGTACCACCGGCCCTGTCCCAGGCCCCCTAGGGCCCTCCCGTACCACCGGCCCTGTCCCAGGCCCCCTAGTGCCCTCCCGTACCACCGGCCCTGTCCCAGGCCCCCTAGGGCCCTCCCGTACCACCGGCCTTGTCCCAGGCCCCCTAGGGCCCTCCCGTACCATTCCCTGTCCCAGGCCCCCTAGGGCCCTCCCGTACCACCGGCCCTGTCCCAGGCCCCCTAGGGCCCTCCCGTACCATTCCCTGTCCTAGGCCCCCTAGGGCCCTCCCGTACCACCGGCCCTGTCCCAGGCCACCTAGGGCCCTCCCGTACAACTCCCTGTCCCAGGCCCCCTAGGGCCCTCCCGTACCACATTCCCTGTCCCAGGCCCCCTAGGGCCCACTCATACCACTGGCCCTGGTCCAGGCACCCCTAATGTCCCAAGTGACACCCTATTCCCTATATAGTGCACTAACTTTGACCGGGGCCCATAAAGTGCCACGATACAGCATCTTCTAAATGTGTGTTGAGAAACACTCCCTCCTGGTGGAGAACTGAGGAAGTGCACCTAAACCATCTAAACTAGCCACTTATAACAGTATCATTACCATCTGTCTGATATCTAATGGTTCATAGCAAAGTGTTGTTGAAGTGGTTGAAGACAGGTGCAGGTGTATAGAGCTGTAGTCAGTATTATATGAGAGGATCAGAGAGGGTTTTTGTAGAGGAGAGAGGGTATAGTGAAACACTGTGCTTCACTAGCAGCACAGAAATACACTGCACTGTCTTCAGCTTCTGGCACTTTGGGAAAATGTAGATACGCCATTTTATTAGCTGCAGCATCTCCACTGACATCAAAACGCCCTTTAAAGGAATCTTCCACCGTTGGACTGGTGTTCCACACATACCCAATGAGTTTCAGAGCAGTGTTTTGGGCTGACTGTTGGTACCACAGTATCATGTAGTAATTTGAATCAGTGTGGCTGCAGGAGAGATTAACTTTGTCTTCAGGTCCTTTTAGTATTGCAGTAGGAGTCTGGTGAACTTTGTCTGTTTGTGACAGCCCTGTGGATGAAAACAGACCATCTGAAATATACAGTAATACTCAGCATATTGACAGCAATATATTTCAGTAGTAAATCTATCTTTCATGAGAGATTTAGTACCTGTCACCCATAGTGGTAGAGTTGCTACATGTATGAGAAGCTTGATCATGTTGATGGTTCTGGAGAGAAGATTCACATGGTCAAGGAGAAAGGGTTTTCAGATAGTCAGAGATGTCATGTCATCTAGTGGGAGTGTCAAATGTATGTCAGCATCCCAAATGGCACCCTATTCCCTTTCTAGTGCACTGCTTTAGACCAGAGCCCATAGGGGGGAGAGGAGAATAAGTCAACAGAGAAGGGAAGCTGAACTGAGCTGCCGGAGGGGAAGGAAATGACATCACTTTGACATCAGAACTTGTGTTGATATTCAAGCAGATCCCTTGTTCACCTACAGGTCTCCTGTTCAACTTAAAGGGGAATTGTGGAACATACCGGTATCTACATCATTAAAGTATTTCTCTTTTTTAGTCTTTAGATTTGATCTGTGTTATAGATTCTGCAGTCATCACACTAGAAATAGGATGTTTTTGAAGAAATACCTGAACTGACTTCAGGTCAGAACAGTAATACACTGTACTGACTTCAGGTCAGAACAGTAATACACTGCACTGACTTCAGATCAGAACAGTAATACACTGCACTGACTTCAGATCAGAACAGTAATACACTGAACTGACTTCAGGTCAGAACAGTAATACACTGCACTGACTTCAGATCAGAACAGTGAGAGAGAGAGAGAGAGAGAGAGAGAGAGAGAGAGAGAGAGAGAGAGAGAGAGAGAGAGAGATACAGAGAGAGAGAGAGAGAGAGAGAGAGAGAGAGAGAGAGAGAGAGAGACAGAGAGAGAGAGAGAGACAGAGAGAGAGAGAGAGAGAGGGATTTAATACAAAGACCAATATTATTAATATGAAGAGTAAAGAGAAATGGTCCCAATACTGAGCCCTGTGGTACACCTAATATCCAGGAAACTAGACTCAACACCATCAGAATGCACACATTGTGTCCTGTCTGTCAGATAGCTCTTAAACCATTTGCAAGACTTATTGTTTTTGAATGAGTAGGGAATGGTCAATGGTGTTTCCATTTTTCCCCAAAAGTATGTAATGTCACGTATTACTTATGGCTAGGATGTGGGGATTGATCTCGGGCCAATTCCAGTGAGAGTAATCTGGCCCAAATGTATTACTTGGTGCTCGTGCATTTCATTATTTATTTTTCCATATTTTCTCATTGTTTCTGTGATCAAAATATAAAATTAACATTTCAATTAAATTTTTTAAGTCCTGTGTAGTATTTTAGTATTTTGATACTTTTAGCAAGGCAATTGATAAACATTAAGAACTTTTTGGAGGGAGCCTCCCTAGCGGGGCAGCGGTCTAAGACACTGCTATCAGTCTCTAGGTTTACCCCATCATGGTAGATCTATCAGAGCAGCTTCACCTGCCGATACCACAGTATGGTGTTGTAGCTGAGGAGAGTGTGTTCCACCTGCTGATACCACAGTATGGTGTTGTAGCTGGGGAGAGTGTGTTCCACCTGCTGATACCACAGTATGGTGTTGTAGCTGGGGAGAGTGTGTGAACAGCACAGAACAGCATTTTCTCCAGAACTCTGAAATACTGAAGATGCAGACTGAAGAACGCTGGAACAGAGCAGTTCACCTGTTACAGAAGAGGAGAGAGAGACCTGTTTGTTATAACTACTGTAGTCATTCAGGAAATAAATGGAATTATAGATTATTTTAGATTGTATCTAACCTGTGATCAAGAATATTCAAGAGATTCACGTTCACAGGTAGAAAAATATCCAACAGTTTAAGATTGTTAGTTCAACACTGAGTCCAGATGAACATTCAAAAGGACATGGATCTTCAACTCTCAGACTCCTTACTACACACCATAGTTTACTGTGGTACTGTGTCTGGTGAGTCCACATGGATTAGTTGAGCAGTAACTCCACCTACAGGAAAGACATGATATCATACCATACTGTATAATGGTCTCCTGTATATCAGAGGGAACCTCCCCTTTCTATTAGACCAGCTGGTGAGTGTTTTGGCATTGAATCAGAGTCAGATACAGTGTGATGTTAATACAGGTGTGATTAGTCTGCAGTACACCAGGGAGGAGGTTTTTGTAGAGCAGAGAGGGAGATCTGATGCACTGTGTAAACTAGCAGCACAGTAATACACAGCACTGCTATTTGGAGTTAGTTGTTTGATGGTTAAGGTGCTGGTACCACCTGCACTAGCATCTCCTTCTATATCAAATCCAACCTCAGGATATCCAGTTTTCACATTCAGGTATCCTAAATACACAAATTCTCTGTCGTTGGATTGCTTGTACCAGAGGATACGATTATAGTTTGATATACTATGTGAACACTCCATCTTAGCCAACTCTCCCTGGTTCTTGTACAGGTCTGCAGGTGTTTGGTGAACCTGATTAATGAGAGAAGAACCTGGAGAATGAGACAAAGAAAGAGAGAGAGAGAGAGAGAGAGAGAGGGGGGGGGAAGAGAGAGAGAGAGAGAGGGGAAGAGAGAGAGAGAGAGAGAGAGAGAGAGAGAGAGAGAGAGAGAGAGAGGGGGGGAAGAGAGAGAGAGAGGGGAAGAGAGAGAGAGACAGAGAGAGAGAGAGACAAAGAGAGAGAGAGAGAGAGAGAGAGACAGACAGAGAAAGAGAGAGAGAGAGAGAGACAGAGAGAGACAGAGAGAGACAGAGAGAGAGGAAGAAAACGGTCAAACAACAGATAAAGAAACATATTCACTTGAAACATGAAAACCAATCAAATGAGGATAGTAGTAGTTGATGAAATCAATGATCTGAATACCTGCAGCCCAGGCTGTGTAACCCATGGTGATGGAGATAAGTATTCTGATCATGTTGACTCACTGTTAAGGAGACAGAAAGAATGAGACAGACAAACCACTACACATGAATTAGAGGTGGCTTCTCATCAACTCATCTCAGTGATCTTATAGAGGGATGCTGCCTCCTTATGAGAACATCTAAACCGTCAGAGACCTGAGATGAACCCTGCAGGAGGAGTCTATGTGGGACAGGAAGCAGGGTTTAGTAGAGCAGAGAGGGAGATCTGATGCACTGATATCTGGAGGTAGTTGATTGATGGTTAAAGGAAATATTCACCTATTTTGAATGTTATGTTATTGTGGTAAAGTCTCTCTCAGTATTTTTCATTTATTTATTATTTAACCTTTATTTAACCAGGTTGGCCAGTTGAGAACAAGTTCTCATTTACAGCTGCGACCTGGCCAAGCTAAATCACAGCAGTGTGACAGAAAACAACACAAAGTTACACATGGAATAAACAAAAGTACAGTCAATAACACAATAGAAAAATCTATATACAGTGTGTGTAAATGGAGTAAGGAGGTAAGGCAATAAATAGGCCAATAGTAGCAAAGTAATTACAATTTAGCAGATTAACACTGGAGTGATAGATGTGCAGATGATGATGTGCAAGTAGAAATACTGCTGTGCAAGAGAGCAGAAAAGTAAAGAAAACCAATAAGGGAATGAGGTAGGTAGTTGGATGGGCTATTTTACAGATGGGCTAAGTACAGCTGCATTGATCGGTAAGCTGCTCAGATAGCTTATGCTTAATTTTAGTGAGGGAGATACAAGTCTCCAATTTCAGCGATTTTTTGCAATTCGTTCCAGTCATTGGCAGCAGAGAACCGGAAGGAAAGGCGGCCAATGGAGGTGTTAGCTTTGGGGATGACCAGTGGGATATATCTGCTGGAGCACGTGCCATGGGTGGGTGTTGTTATGGTGACCAGTGAGCTGAGATAAAGCGGAGATTTACCTAGCAAAGACTTATAGATGACCTGGAGCCAGTGGGTCTGGCAACGAATATGTAGCGAGGGCCAGCCGCCGAGAGTATACAGGTCACAGTGGTGGATGGTATATGGGGCTTTGGTGACAAAACGGATGGCCCTGTGATAGACTGCATACAGTTTGCTGAGTGGAGTGTTGGAGGCTTTTTTGTAAATCACATCACGGAAGTTGAGGATTGGTAGGACTGTCAATTTTACGTGGGTATGTTTGGCAGCATGAGTGAAGGAGGCTTTGTTGCGAAATAGGAAGCCGATTCAAGATTTAATTTTGGATTGGAGGTGCTTAATATGAGTCTGGAAGGTGAGTTTAAAGTCTAGCCAGACACCTAGGTATTTGTAGTTGTCCACAGATTCTAAGTCAGAACCGTCCAGAGTAGTGATGCTAGTCGGGCGGCCGGGTGCGGGCAGAGATCGGTTGAAGAGCATGCATTTAAATTTACTCGCGTTTCAGAGCAGTTGGAGGCCACGGAAGGAGTGTTGTATGGCATTGAAGCTCGTTTGGAGGTTTGTTAACACATTGTCCAAAGAAGGGCCAGATGTATACAGAATGCTGTCGTCTGCGTAGAGGTGGATCAAGGAATCACCCGCAGCAAGAGCGACATCATTGATATAAGAGAGAAAAGAGTTGGCCTGAGAATTGAACCCTGTGGCACCCCCATAGAGATTGCCAGAGGTCCGGACAACAGGCCCTCCGATTTGACACATTGAACCCTATCTGAGAAATAGTTGGTGAACCAGCCGAGGCAGTCATTTGAGATACCAAGGCTGTTGAGTCTGCCGATAAGAATGTGGTGATTGACAGAGTCGAAAGCCTTGGCCAGGTCGATGAAGATGGCTGCACTGTCTTTTATCAATGGTGGTAATGATATCGTTTAGGACCTTGAGCATGGCTGAGGTCCACCCGTGACCAGCTCGGAAACCGGATTGCACAGCGAAGAAGGTAAGGTGGGATTCGAAATGGTCAGGGCCGCCTTTCGAAATGGTCATGGCCGCCTTTCCTTCCAGTTCTCTGCTACCAGTGACTGGAACGAATTGCAAAAATCGCTGAAACTGGAGACTCATATCTCCCTTTCTAGATTTAAGCACTTAGGGTTACTGTCCTGTTGGAAGGTGAACCTTTTCCCCAGTCTGAGGTCCTGAGCGCTCTGAGGCAGGTTTTCATCACTTTCTTTTTTTTCTATTGTGTTATTGACTGTACGCTTGTTTATTCCATGTTTAACTCTGTGTTGTTGTTTCTGTCACACTGCTTTGCTTTATTTTGGCCAGGTCGCAGTTGAAAATGAGATAATGTTCTCAATTAGCTTACCTGCTTAAAAAAAGGTGAAATAAAAAATAAAATAAAATAAAAAAATAAATACAGCATCTTCTAAATGTGTGTTGAGAGACACTCCCTCCTGGTGGAGAACTGAGGAAGTGCACCTAAACCATCTAAACTAGCCACTTAAAACAGTATCATTACCATCTGTCTGATATCTAATGGTTCATAGCAAAGTGTTGTTGAAGTGGTTGAAGACAGGTGCAGGTGTATAGAGCTGTAGTCAGTATTATATGAGAGGATCAGAGAGGGTTTTTGTAGAGGAGAGAGGGTATAGTGAAACACTGTGCTTCACTAGCAGCACAGAAATACACTGCACTGTCTTCAGCTTCTGGCACTTTGGGAAAATGTAGATACGCCATTTTATTAGCTGCAGCATCTCCACTGACATCAAAACGCCCTTTAAAGGAATCTTCCACCGTTGGACTGGTGTTCCACACATACCCAATGAGTTTCAGAGCAGTGTTTTGGGCTGACTGTTGGTACCACAGTATCATGTAGTAATCTGAAACAGTGTGGCTGCAGGTGAGATTAACTTTGTCTTCAGGTCCTTTTAGTATTGCAGTAGGAGTCTGGTGAACTTTGTCTGTTTGTGACAGCCCTGTGGATGAAAACAGACCATCTGAAAGATACAGTATTACTCAGCATATTGACAGCAATATATTTCAGTAGTAAATCTATCTTTCACGAGGGATTTAGTACCTGTCACCCATAGTGGTAGAGTTGCTACATGTATGAGAAGCTTGATCATGTTGATGGTTCTGGAGAGAAGAGTCACATGGACAAGGAGAAAGGGTTTTCAGATAGTCAGAGATGTCATGTCATCTAGTGGGAGTGTCAAACGTATGTCAGCATCCCAAATGGCACCCTATTCCCTTTCTAGTGCACTACTTTAGACCAGAGCCCATAGGGGGGAGAGGAGAATAAGTCAATAGAGAAGGGGGCTGAACTGAGCTGCCGGAGGGGAAGGAAATGACATCACTTTGACGTCAGAACTTGTGCTGATATTCAAGCAGATCCCTTGTTCACCTACAGGTCTCCTGTTCAACTTGAAGGTGTATTGTGGAACATACCGGTATCTACATCATTAAAGGATTTGTCTTTTTATATAGACAGAAATGGAGTAATGGAATTTGACATTGTAACATTGAATAATACATGTTAATGAGTGGTGACAGTAAACTGTAAATACTGGTATACTGTACTAGGACAGATATCACCTCATGCCATCATCCATCTGTGTTTATTCATTGGCACTGAGTCAAAGTCAAACCTCAGATGCAGGTGTTCTGAGCCGTGGTCTAATATTACCATCAGACAGGGTTTTAGTAGAGAACAGGAGGAAGTCTACATCACTGTGTTGGCTGGCTGCACAGTAATAAACTGCACTGTGTTCAGGTCCTCTCAGACTCACTAGATGAAGATAAGCCTCTTTCCCACCGTCTCCACTCACATTGAAGTGCTTTTCAAATGATTTCTCCATGGTTATTGACTTGGTATATGCATAACCAATGAGTTTCATAGCAGTGTCTCCTGCTGACTGTTTGTACCATAGTATCACGTAGTAGTTAGGGATCGTATGGCTGCAGGTGAGTTGAACGTTGAACGTTAGTGCCAAAGGCCTCTGATGAACCATGCTACTAAACAACTGCCCTGTGGACACAGCGAGGGAGGAGTGAGCGGAGAGGGAGAGAAGGTGACCGAAGGAGAGGAGATATGGAGAGAGAGAAGAGAGATTAGAGAAGGTGACAGAGAGAGAGAGAGAGAGAGAGGAGAGAGAGAGGAGAGAAGGCGAGGAAGAGAGAGAAACATAGAGAGAGAAGATGCGAGAGAAAGGATATTTTATTCAGTTTGATCACATTCGTAGTATCGTTAGGCTTCTCATTGTAAGTGATTTAATACCTGTCACCCAGAGTGGTAGAGCTGCCAGGTGAATTAGAACTCTGAACATCATGATGAAGAAAAATATGATGATGATGATGAAGATGATGAATATGCTGAGGAAGACGATGATGATGTGATATGAGTGCCTCCTGGATGAAGCTCTGAGGTGAAAGGAGATGTTGTAGTAGCATGTTTCCTTCAGGGTGGTGGATAGTGACAGTGTTAGAGGGAGTGTCAGGAAGCCTGTACTGTAAAGCTTGCTCATAGGACCTCACTGTGAACATGACTGATTACATGATCATGACAATGAACCCATCAGACATTAGAACAACTAGAGTTAGAGGTCCCCCTACAGTATGTGATGAGACCATCAGACATTAGAACAACTAGAGTTAGAGGTCCCCCTACAGTATGTGATGAGACCATCAGACATTAGAACAACTAGAGTTAGAGGTCCCCTTACAGTATGTGATGAGACCATCAGACATTAGAAGAACTAGAGTTAGAGGTCCCCCTACAGTATGTGATGAGACCATCAGACATTAGAAGAACTAGAGATAGAGGTCCCCCTACAGTATGTGATGAGACCATCAGACATTAGAACAACTAGAGTTAGAGGTCCCCCTACAGTATGTGATGAGACCATCAGACATTAGAAGAACTAGAGTTAGAGGTCCCCCTACAGTATGTGATGAGACCATCAGACATTAGAAGAACTAGAGTTAGAGGTCCCCCTACAGTATGTGATGAGACCATCAGACATTAGAAGAACTAGAGATAGAGGTCCCCCTACAGTATGTGATGAGACCATCAGACATTAGAAGAACTAGAGTTAGAGGTCCCCCTACAGTATGTGATGAGACCATCAGACATTAGAAGAACTAGAGTTAGAGGTCCCCCTACAGTATGTGATGAGACCATCAGACATTAGAACAACTAGAGTTAGAGGTCCCCCTACAGTATGTGATGAGACCATCTCTTTACATATTATGTTACATCCTATTGAAATACTGGGGTTTTTGTGCAGCTGTACTTGTTGTCTGTATCACTGTGTTGACTCACAGCACAGAAGTACATTCCACTGTCTCCTGCCTCCAACTTCTTCACTGTGAAAGATCCACTCTCAGCTACAGCCTTGCTGGCTGAGAATTTGTCTTTACTGAATTCCCCTGAATAGTCAGGTTGAGAACTGGGAGTAATGAAGACTACCTGCTTCATTCCCTCTCCTGGAAGCTGTCTGTACCAGTACATCTGGTAGTAGCTAGAATCCTTAGTGTGACTGCAGTTCATCAGAGCATCACTTTCTTTCAGTTCCCAGAGTATGGTGGGTGTCTGAGTGACTTCACTCCCCTCAACAAGACCTGTAAGGACACAGTGAGAATGAAATCAACAGAGTTAGGTACAGTTAGACCTGAATACATCAAGACTCAGGAACATATGCTTGGAAACATCAATATCTATAACTAGAGAAGTCCTTCATTGTAAATAAGAATTTTGTTCTTAACTTTCCTAGTTAAATAAATGAAACATTATGAAACTACCTGCAGCACAGAGCAGTGAGACAGTAACAGTGAAGAGAAATGTGAACATGTTTGATCACGTTATATGTGAGAGTGCTGGAAAGAGTCTGGTATCAATGTATATAAAACAAGAGGAGTGTCACATAGATGAATAGATGACAATCAGTAGACCACGGCAGGTTCCACCATATTCAACATGTCAGTGAAGTGGGAGGGACTGATGATCTGAATACATCATGCTAATTAGTGGTTCAGACTGTAGAGACATTCACATTATTAAAGTTAGAGGTCCCCCTACAGTCCATGATGAGACCATCAGCTCTTTACATATTATATTCTATCCTATAGAGCTCGCCAGCTTGTAGTACTAAGAGATGGAAATGAGTCAGCATTTTCTACCTCTGGTTTGTTGACCCTTGCTATGGGAGAAATGAAGGGGGGAAATAATGGGGTTTTGGGATATAAGGTCTGAAGTTAACAAAGGCTTTGCAGATCTTATACATTTTGTTCTGTGCAATAACTTAAAACCTCTCTGGGCTTGGGTCTAGTTTGACCCTTTGGTATTGCAAAAGAGGAAGATCGTCAAAGGTAAGTGATTTATTTTATCACTATTTGTGATTTTGTGAAGCCTGTGCTGGTTGAAAAATATGTTAATGTGGGGCGCCGTCCTCAGACAATCGCATGGTATGCTTTCGCCGTAAAGCCTTTTTGGAATCTGACAATACAGTTAGATTAACAAGAAGTTAAGCTTTTTAAATGATATAAGACACTTGTATGTTCATGAATGTTTAATATTATAAATATTTACTTGAATTGCGCGCTAGCGGGACACCTAGCCCTAATTAACAATCAGTGCTATGGCATACATAACCATATCATCTGCATACAGAAAAATATCAAGGGATTTAATACAAAGACCAATATTATTCATATGAAGAGTAAAGAGAACTGGTCCCAATACTGAGCCCTGTGGTACACCTAATATCCTGGAAACTAGACTCAATACCATCAGAATGCACACATTGTGTCCTGTCTGTCAGATAGTTCTTAAACCATTTGCAAGACTCATTGTCCAGGCCCATTTCAGACAGTTTTTGAATGAGTAGGGAATGTTCAATGGTGTTGAATGCCTAGGGAAAGTCTAGAAATATGGCAGCACAATGACATTTATGATCTATGCAATTTAAAACATCATCTAAAACAAGTATAACAGCTGAAACAGCAGTGCCAAATATATTACAGAAAGGAGATAGGAATCTCATTGGTGTACAAAACACCCCACCCAGCATATTATCGACCAATTAATAAAATGTTGTCATGCTGCGTCACGCAGTTGCTAAACTAACCATCACACAATCCCTTCTCAAAGTCGGGATATGAGTCGAGAAAATGTCCTATTTTCCTCAAAGTACGTATTGTCACGATCCCAAAGCTATACAATATTAGAGATATCAAGTTTATTATCTGTAATGTTGTACTTCTTGTTGACGAAATTCATCCTTATGTATACCCCATCATGGTAGATATCCCAGCTAGCACAGTGGATCTGGGTCGATTCCGCCTGAGAGTTAAACTCGGCCGACGTCATGTGGCCCGAGTCTGGGCCGCCTTCGGCAGTATAACTTATGGCTTAAGGCTAGGATGCGGGGATTGAGCTCGGGACGATACCGGTGTGAGTTATCTGGCCTAAATGTATTACTTGGTTCTTGGGCCGATTGTGGCTTCACTCTGGCAGATGATTAAACGGGCTGCTTTATATCATTAATATTTCATTATTTATTTTTCCATATTTTCTCATTGTTTCTGTGCAGAAAAACTACAATTAACATTTAAATTAAATTCTTTAAGAGGCCTGTGTAGTATTTTTGTATTTTGATACTTTGTGCAAGACAATTGATAAGCATTAAGAACTTTGTGGATGGAGTCTCCCGAGTGGTGCAGCGGTCTAGGACACTGCATCGTAGTGCAAACTTCGTTGCTACAGATGCTGGTTCGAGACCCGTGCCAGTCACGACTGGGTGACCTGTGAGGATACGCACAATTTGCCCAGCGTCGTAAATAGTTATTGGAGGGTTTGGACGGCAGGGATGTCCTTGTCCCATCACACTACAGTAACACCTGTGGTGGGCCGGGCACATGCACGCTGAGACGGTCACCAGACACAAAATGTTTTTTTTTTTGTGGATGAGTATAATATTTATGTACAAAATAGCAATATTTAAAATGACTAAGTCGAGTAATATTGTATACATTTTTTAAAATGTGTTTTGTGTCGCTTCTGGGGAGATTCTGGCAAAGTTGGCTGAATTCTGGTAGAAAGACGTTGGCCGTTGCACTTGGGCTGATTCCTCATTGCTATCTGGGAAATCAGAGCAGCTTCAGTCTCTAGGTCTACCCCATCATGGAGTGTGTTCCAACAGATACCACAGTATGGTGTTGTAGCTGGGGAGAGTGTGTTCTACCTGCTGATACCACAGTATGGTGTTGTAGCTGGGGAGAGTGTGTTCTACCTGCTGACACCACAGTATGGTGTTGTAGCTGGGGAGAGTGTGTTCTGCCTGCTGATACCACAGTATGGTGTTGTAGCTGGGGAGAGTGTGTTCTACCTGCTGACACCACAGTATGGTGTTGTAGCTGGGAAGAGTGTGTTCTACCTGCTGATACCACAGTAAGGTGTTGTAGCTGGAGAGAGTGTGTTCCACCTGCTGATACCACAGTATGGTGTTGTAGCTGGGGAGATGGGGTTCCACCTGCTGATACCACAGTATGGTGTTGTAGCTGGGAAGAGTGTGTGAACAGCACAGGACAGCAGTTTTTCCAGAACTGAATTACTGAAGATGGAGACTGAAGAACGCTGGAATAGAGCAGTTCACCTGTTACAGAAGAGGAGAGAGAGATCTGTTTGTTATAATCAAATCAATCAATCAATCAAATTTATTTTATATAGCCCTTCGTACATCAGCTGATATCTCAAAGTGCTGTACAGAAACCCAGCCTAAAACCCCAAACAGCAAGCAATGCAGGTGAAGAAGCACGGTGGCTAGGAAAAACTCCCTAGAAAGGCCAAAACCTAGGAAGAAACCTAGAGAGGAACCAGGCTATGTGGGGTGGCCAGTCCTCTTCTGGCTGTGCCGGGTGGAGATTATAACAAAACATGGTCAAGATGTTCAAATGTTCATAAATGACCAGCATGGTCGAATAATAATAAGGCAGAATAGTTTAAACTGGAACAGCAGCACAGTCAGGTGGACTGGGGACAGCAAGGAGTCATCATGTCAGGTATTCCTGGGGCATGGTCCTAGGGCTCAGGTCCTCCGAGAGAGAGAAAGAAAGAGAGAATTAGAGAGAGCATATGTGGGATGGCCAGTCCTCTTCTGGCTGTGCCGGGTGGAGATTATAACAGAACATGGCCAAGATGTTCAAATGTTCATAAATGATCAGCATGGTCGAATAATAATAAGGCAGAACAGTTGAAACTGGAGCAGCAGCACAGCCAGGTGGACTGGGGACAGCAAGGAGTCATCATGTCAGGTAGTCCTGGGGCATGGTCCTAGGGCTCAGGTCCTCCGAGAGAGAGAAAGAGAGAAGGAGAGAATTAGAGAACGCACACTTAGATTCGAATAGGACAGGAGAAGTACTCCAGATATAACAAACTGACCCTAGCCCCCCGACACATAAACTACTGCAGCATAAATACTGGAGGCTGAGACAGGAGGGGTCAGGAGACACTGTGGCCCACTCCGAGGACACCCCCGGACAGGGCCAAACAGGAAGGATATAACCCCACCCACTTTAACAAAGCACAGCCCCCACACCACTAGAGGGACATCTTCAACCACCAACTTACCATCCTGAGACAAGGCTGAGTATAGCCCACAAAGACCTCCGCCACGGCACAACTTAAGGGGGGGGGGGGGGGGCGCCAACCCAGACAGGATGACCACATCAGTGACTCAACCCACTCAGGTGACGCACCTCCTCCAGGGACGGCATGAGAGAGCCCCAGTAAAGCCAGTGACTCAGCCCCTGTAATAGGGTTAGAGGCAGAGAATCCCAGTGGAAAGAGGGGAACCGGCCAGGCAGAGACAGCAAGGGTGGTTCGTTGCTCCAGAGCCTTTCCGTTCACCCTCCCACTCCTGGGCCAGACTACACTCAATCATATGACCCACTGAAGAGATGAGTCTTCAGTAGAGACTTAAAGGTTGAGACCGAGTTTGCGTCTCTGACATGGGTAGGCAGACCGTTCCATAAAAATGGAGCTCTATAGGAGAAAGCCCTGCCTCCAGCTGTTTGCTTAAAAATTCTAGGGACAATTAGGAGGCCTGCGTCTTGTGACCGTAGCGTACGTGTAGGTATGTACGGCAGGACCAAATCAGAGAGATAGATAGGAGCAAGCCCATGTAATGCTTTGTAGGTTAGCAGTAAAACCTTGAAATCAGCCCTTGCTTTGACAGGAAGCCAGTGTAGAGAGGCTAGCACTGGAGTAATATGATCAAATTTTTTGGTTCTAGTCAGGATTCTAGCAGCCGTATTTAGCACCAACTGAAGTTTATTTAGTGCTTTATCCGGGTAGCCGGAAAGTAGAGCATTGCAGTAGTCTAACCTGGAAGTGACAAAAGCATGGATTAATTTTTCTGCATCATTTTTGGACAGAAAGTTCCTGATTTTTGCAATGTTACGTAGATGGAAAAAAGCTGTCCTTGAGATGGTCTTGATATGTTCTTCAAAAGAGAGATCAGGGTCCAGAGTAACGCCGAGGTCCTTCACAGTTTTATTTGAGACGACTGTACAACCATTAAGATTAATTGTCAGATTCAACATAAGATCTCTTTGTTTCTTGGGACCTAGAACAAGCATCTCTGTTTTGTCCGAGTTTAAAAGTAGAAAGTTTGCAGCCATCCACTTCCTTATGTCTGAAACACATTCTTCTAGCAAGGGCAATTTTGGGGCTTCACCATGTTTAATTGAAATGTACAGCTGTGTGTCATCCGCATAGCAGTGAAAGTTAACATTATGTTTTTGAATAACATCCCCAAGAGGTAAAATATATAGTGAAAACAATAGTGGTCCTAAAACGGAACCTTGAGGAACACCGAAATTTACAGTTGATTTGTCAGAGGACAGACCATTCACAGAGACAAACTGATATCTTTCCGACAGATAAGATCTAAACCAGGCCAGAACTTGTCCGTGTAGACCAATTTGGGTTTCCAATCTCTCCAAAAGAATGTGGTGATCGATGGTATCAAAAGCAGCACTAAGGTCTAGGAGCACGAGGACAGATGCAGAGCCTCGGTCCGATGCCATTAAAATGTCATTTACCACCTTCACAAGTGCCGTCTCAGTGCTATGATGGGGTCTAAAACCAGACTGAAGCATTTCGTATACATTGTTTGTCTTCAGGAAGGCAGTGAGTTGTTGCGCAACAGCCTTTTCTAAAATTTTTGAGAGGAATGGAAGATTCGATATAGGCCGATAGTTTTTTATATTTTCTGGGTCAAGGTTTGGCTTTTTCAAGAGAGGCTTTATTACTGCCACTTTTAGTGAGTTTGGTACACATCCGGTGGATAGAGAGCCGTTTATTATGTTCAACATGGGAGGGCCAAGCACAGGAAGCAGCTCTTTCAGTAGTTTAGTTGGAATAGGGTCCAGTATGCAGCTTGAAGGTTTAGAGGCCATGATTATTTTCATCATTGTGTCAAGAGATATAGTACTAAAACACTTGAGTGTCTCTCTTGATCCTAGGTCCTGGCAGAGTTGTGCAGACTCAGGACAACTGAGCTTTGAAGGAATACGCAGATTTAAGGAAGAGTCCGTAATTTGCTTTCTAATAATCATAATCTTTTCCTCAAAGAAGTTCATGAATTTATCACTGCTAAAGTGAAAGTCATCCTCTCTTGGAGAATGCTGATTTTTAGTTAGCTTTGCGACAGTATCAAAAAGGAATTTCGGATTGTTCTTATTTTCCTCAATTAAGTTAGAAAAATAGGATGATCGAGCAGCAGTAAGGGCTCTTCGGTACTGCACAGTACTGTCTTTCCAAGCTAGTCGGAAGACTTCCAGTTTGGTGTGGCGCCATTTCCGTTCCAATTTTCTGGAAGCTTGCTTCAGAGCTCGGGTATTTTCTGTGTACCAGGGAGCTAGTTTCTTATGAGAAATGTTTTTAGTTTTTAGGGGTGCAACTGCATCTAGGGTATTGCGCAAGGTTAAGTTGAGTTCCTCAGTTAGGTGGTTAACTGATTTTTGTCCTCTGGCGTCCTTGGGTAGGCAGAAGGAGTCTGGAAGGACATCAAGGAATCTTTGTGTTGTCTGTGAATTTATAGCACGACTTTTGATGATCCTTGGTTGGGGTCTGAGCAGATTATTTGTTGCAATTGCAAACGTAATAAAATGGTGGTCCGATAGTCCAGGATTATGAGGAAAAACATTAAGATCCAAAACATTTATTCCATGGGACAAAACTAGGTCCAGCGTATGACTGTGACAGTGAGTGGGTCCAGAGACATGTTGGACAAAACCCACTGAGTCGATGATGGCTCCGAAAGCCTTTTGGAGTGGGTCTGTGGACTTTTCCATGTGAATATTAAAGTCACCAAAGATTAGAATATTATCCGCTATGACTACAAGGTCCGATAGGAATTCAGGGAACTCAGTGAGGAACGCTGTATATGGCCCAGGAGGCCTGTAAACAGTAGCTATAAAAAGTGATTGAGTAGGCTGCATAGATTTCATGACTAGAAGCTCAAAAGACGAAAACGTCATTTTTTTTTTTGTAAATTGAAATTTGCTATCGTAAATGTTAGCAACACCTCCGCCTTTGCGGGATGCACGGGGGATATGGTCACTAGTGTAGCCAGGAGGTGAGGCCTCATTTAACACAGTAAATTCATCAGGCTTAAGCCATGTTTCAGTCAGGCCAATCACATCAAGATTATGATCAGTGATTAGTTCATTGACTATAATTGCCTTTGAAGTAAGGGATCTAACATTAAGTAGCCCTATTTTGAGATGTGAGGTATCATGATCTCTTTCAATAATGACAGGAATGGAGGTGGTCTTTATCCTAGTGAGATTGCTAAGGCGAACACCGCCATGTTTAGTTTTGCCCAACCTAGGTCGAGGCACAGACACGGTCTCAATGGTGATAGCTGAGCTGACTACACTGACTGTGCTAGTGGCAGACTCCACTATGCTGGCAGGCTGGCTAACAGTCTGCTGCCTGGCCTGCACCCTATTTCATTGTGGAGCTAGAGGAGTTAGAGCCCTGTCTATGTTGGTAGATAAAATGAGAGCACCCCTCCAGCTAGGATGGAGTCCGTCACTCCTCAGCAGGTCAGGCTTGGTCCTGTTTGTGGGTGAGTCCCAGAAAGAGGGCCAATTATCTACAAATTCTATCTTTTGGGAGGGGCAGAAAACAGTTTTCAACCAGCGATTGAGTTGTGAGACTCTGCTGTAGAGCTCATCACTCCCCCTAACTGGGAGGGGGCCAGAGACAATTACTCGATGCCGACATATCTTTCTAGCTGATTTACACGCAGAAGCTATGTTGCGCTTGGTGATCTCTGACTGTTTCATCCTAACATCGTTGGTGCCGACGTGGATAACAATATCTCTATACTCTCTACACTCGCCAGTTTTAGCTTTAGCCAGCACCATCTTCAGATTAGCCTTAACGTCGGTAGCCCTGCCCCCCGGTAAACAGTGTATGATCGCTGGATGATTCTCAAGTCTAATACTGCGGGTAATGGAGTCGCCAATGACTAGAGTTTTCAATTTGTCAGAGCTAATGGTGGGAAGCTTCGGCGTCTCAGACCCCGTAACGGGAGGAGTAGAGACCAGAGAAGACTCGGCCTCTGACTCCGACCCGCTGCTTAATGGGGAAAACCGGTTGAAAGTTTCTGTCGGCTGAATGAGCGACACCGGTTGAGCGTTCCTACAGCATTTCCTTCCAGAAACCGTGAGAAAGTTGTCCGGCTGCGGGGACTGTGCCAGGGGATTTATACTACTATCTGTACTTACTGGTGGCACAGACGCTGTTTCATCCTTTCCTACACTGAAATTACCCTTGCCTAGCAATTGCGTCTGAAGCTGGGCTTGTAGCACAGCTATCCTCGCCGTAAGGTCATTCAGGAAATATATGGAATTATAGATTATTTTAGACGGTATTCAAGAGATTCACGTTCAAAGGTGGAAAATATCCAACAGTGAAAGATTGTTCGTTCAACACTGAGTCCAGATGAACCTTCAAAATTACATGGATCTTCAACTCTCAGACTCCTTACTACACACCATAGTTTACTGTGGTACTGTGTCTGGTGAGTCCACATGGATTAGTTGAGCTGTAACTCCACCTACAGGAAAGACATGATATCATACCATACTGTATCATGGTCTCCTGTATATCAGAGGGAACCTCCCCTTTCTGTTAGACCAGCTGGTGAGTGTTTTGGCATTGAATCAGAGTCAGATACAGTGTGTTGTTAATACAGGTGTGATTAGTCTACAGTACACCAGGGAGGAGGTTTTTGTAGAGCAGAGAGGGAGATCTGATGCACTGTGTAAACTAGCAGCACAGTAATACACAGCACTACTATTTGGAGTTAGTTGTTTGATGGTTAAGGTGCTGGTACCACCTGCACTAGCATCTCCTTCTATATCAAATCCAGCCTCAGGAAATCCAGTTTTCAATTGCATGTATCCTAAAAACACCAATTCTCTGTAGTTGGATTGCTTGTACCAGAGGATACGATTATAGTTTGATATACTATGTGAACACTCCATCTTAGCCAACTCTCCCTGGTTCTTGTACAGGTCTGCAGGTGTTTGGTGAACCTGATTAATGAGAGAAGAACCTGGAGAATGAGACAAAGAAAGAGAGAGAGAGAGAGAGAGAGAGAGAGAGAGAGAGAGAGAGGGGGAAGAGAGAGAGAGAGAGAGAGGGGGGAAGAGAGAGAGAGAGAGAGAGAGAGAGAGAGAGGAAGAGAGAGAGAGAGAGAGAGAGAGAGAGAGAGAGAGAGAGAGAGAGAGAGAGAGAGAGAGAGAGAGAGAGAGAGAGAGAAGGGGGGGAGAGAGAAAGAGAGAGAGAGAGAGAGAGGGGGGGGGAGAGAGAGAGAGAGAGAGAGAGAGAGAGAGAGAGAGAGAGAGAGAGGTAAAACAACAGATAGAGAAACATATTCACTTGAAACATGAAAACCAATCAAATTTGGATATTATTAGTTGATGAAATCAATGATCTGAATACCTGCAGCCCAGGCTGTGTAACCCATGGTGATGGAGATAAGAATTCTGATCATGTTGACTCACTGTTAAGGAGACAGAAAGAATGAGACAGACAAACCACTCCACATGAATTAGAGGTGGCTTCTCATCAACTCATCTCAGTGATCTTATAGAGGGATGCTGCCTCCATATGAGAACATCTAAACCGTCAGAGACCTGAGATGAACCCTGCAGGAGGAGTCTATGTGGGACAGGAAGCAGGGTTTAGTAGAGCAGAGAGGGAGATCTGATGCACTGATATCTGGAGGTGGTTGATTGATGGTTAAAGGAAATATTCACCTATTTTGAATGTTATGTTATTGTGGTAAAGTCTCTCTCAGTATTTTTCATTTATTTATTATTTAACCTTTATTTAACCAGGTTGGCCAGTTGAGAACAAGTTCTCATTTACAGCTGCGACCTGGCCAAGCTAAATCACAGCAGTGTGACAGAAAACAACACAAAGTTACACATGGAATAAACAAAAGTACAGTCAATAACACAATAGAAAAATCTATATACAGTGTTTGTAAATGGAGTAAGGAGGTAAGGCAATAAATAGGCCAATAGTAGCAAAGTAATTACAATTTAGCAGATTAACACTGGAGTGATAGATGTGCAGATGATGATGTGCAAGTAGAAATACTGGTGTGCAAGAGAGCAGAAAAGTAAAGAAAACCAATAAGGGAATGAGGTAGGTAATTGGATGGGCTATTTTACAGATGGGCTAAGTACAGCTGCAGTAAGCTGCTCAGATAGCTTATGCTTAATTTTAGTGAGGGAGATACAAGTCTCCAATTTCAGCGATTTTTTGCAATTCGTTCCAGTCATTGGCAGCAGAGAACCGGAAGGAAAGGCGGCCAATGGAGGTGTTAGCTTTGGGGATGACCAGTGGGATATATCTGCTGGAGCACGTGCCATGGGTGGGTGTTGTTATGGTGACCAGTGAGCTGAGATAAAGCGGAGCTTTACCTAGCAAAGACTTATAGATGACCTGGAGCCATTGGGTCTGGCGACGAATATGTAGCGAGGGCCAGCCGCCGAGAGTATACAGGTCACAGTGGTGGATGGTATATGGGGCTTTGGTGACAAAACGGATGGCCCTGTGATAGACTGCATACAGTTTGCTGAGTGGAGTGTTGGAGGCTTTTTTGTAAATCACATCACGGAAGTTGAGGATTGGTAGGACTGTCAATTTTACGTGGGTATGTTTGGCAGCATGAGTGAAGGAGGCTTTGTTGCGAAATAGGAAGCCGATTCTAGATTTAATTTTGGGATTGGAGATGCTTAGTATGAGTCTGGAAGGTGAGTTTAAAGTCTAGCCAGACACCTAGGTATTTGTAGTTGTCCACAGATTCTATGTCAGAACCGTCCAGAGTAGTGATGCTAGTCGGGCGGCCGGGTGCGGGCAGCGATCGGTTGAAGAGCATGCATTTAAATTTACTCGCGTTTCAGAGCAGTTGGAGGCCACGGAAGGAGTGTTGTATGGCATTGAAGCTCGTTTGGAGGTTTGTTAACACATTGTCCAAAGAGGGGCCAGATGTATACAGAATGGTGTCGTCTGCGTAGAGGTGGATCAAGGAATCACCCGCAGCAAGAGCGACATCATTGATATAAGAGAGAAAAGAGTTGGCCTGAGAATTGAACCCTGTGGCACCCCCATAGAGATTGCCAGAGGTCCGGACAACAGGCCCTCCGATTTGACACATTGAACCCTATCTGAGAAACAGTTGGTGAACCAGCCGAGGCAGTCATTTGAGATACCAAGGCTGTTGAGTCTGCCGATAAGAATGTGGTGATTGACAGAGTCGAAAGCCTTGGCCAGGTCGATGAAGATGGCTGCACTGTCTTTTATCGATGGTGGTAATGATATCGTTTAGGACCTTGAGCATGGCTGAGGTCCACCCGTGACCAGCTCGGAAACCGGATTGCACAGCGAAGAAGGTAAGGTGGGATTCGAAATGGTCAGGGCCGCCTTTCGAAATGGTCATGGCCGCCTTTCCTTCCAGTTCTCTGCTACCAGTGACTGGAACGAATGGCAAAAATCGCTGAAACTGGAGACTCATATCTCCCTTTCTAGATTGAAGCACTTAGGGTTATTGTCCTGTTGGAAGGTAAACTTTTTCCCCAGTCTGAGGTCCTGAGCGCTCTGAGGCAAGTTTTCATCACTTTCTTTTGTTTTCTATTGTGTTATTGACTGTACGCTTGTTTATTCCATGTTTAACTCTGTGTTGTTGTTTCTGTCATACTGCTTTGCTTTATTTTGGCCAGGTCGCAGTTGAAAATTAGATATTGTTCTCAATTAGCTTACCTGGTTAAAAAAATGTGAAATAAAAAAAATATCTAAAAAAAATACAGCATCTTCTAAATGTGTGTTGAGAAACACTCCCTCCTGGTGGAGAACTGAGGAAGTGCACATAAACCATCTAAACTAGCCACTTATAACAGTATCATTACCATCTGTCTGATATCAAATGGTTCAAGTGGTTGAAGACAGGTGCAGGTGTATAGAGCTGTAGTCAGTATTATGTGAGAGGATCAGAGAGGGTTTTTGTAGAGGAGAGAGGGTATAGTGAAACACTGTGCTTCACTAGCAGCACAGAAATACACTGCACTGTCTTCAGCTTCTGTCACTTTGGGAAAATGTAGATACGCCATTTTATTAGCTGCAGCATCTCCACTGACATCAAAACGCCCTTTAAAGGAATCTTCCACCGTTGGACTGGTGAATCTCACATACCCAATGAGTTTCAGAGCAGTGTTTTGGGATGACTGTTGGTACCACAGTATCATGTCGTATCTTGAAACAGTGTGGCTGCAGGTGAGATTAACTTTGTCTTCAGGTCCTGTTAGTATTGCAGTAGGAGTCTGGTGAACTTTGTCTGTTTGTGACAGCCCTGTGGATGAAAACAGACCATATGAAATATACAGTAATACTCAGCATATTGACAGCACTATATTTCAGTAGAAAAATCTATCTTTCATGAGGGATTTAGTACCTGTCACCCATAGTGGTAGAGTTGCTACATGTATGAGAAGCTTGATCATGTTGATGGTTCTGGAGAGAAGAGTCACATGGACAAGGAGAAAGGGTTTTCAGATAGTCAGAGATGTCATGTCATCTAGTGGGAGTGTCAAATGTATGTCAGTATCCCAAATGGCACCCTATTCCCTTTCTAGTGCACTACTTTAGACCAGAGCCCATAGGGGGAGAGGAGAATAAGTCAACAGAGAAGGGGAGCTGAACTGAGCTGCCGGAGGGGAAGGAAATGACATCACTTTGACGTCAGAACTTGTGTTGATATTCAAGCAGATCCCTTGTTCACCTACAGGTCTCCTGTTCAACTTGAAGGTGTATTGTGGAACACACCGGTATCTACATCATTAAAGGATTTGTCTTTTTATATAGACAGAAATTGAGTAATGGAATTTGACAATGTAACATTGAATAATGCATGTTAATGAGTGGTGACACTAAACTGTAAATACTGGTATACTGTACCAGGACAGATGTCACCTTATGCCATCATCCATCTGTGTTTATTTATTGGCACTGAGTCAAAGTCAAACCTCAGATGCAGGTGTTCTGAGCCGTGGTCTAATATTACCATCAGACAGGGTTTTAGTAGAGAACAGGAGGAAGGCTACATCACTGTGTTGGCTGGCTGCACAGTAATAAACTGCACTGTGTTCAGGTCCTCTCAGACTCACTAGATGAAGATAAGCCTCTTTCCCACCGTCTCCACTCACATTGAAGTGCTTTTCAAATGATTTCTCCATGGTTATTGACTTGTAATTTGCATAACCAATGAGTTTCATAGCAGTGTCTCCTGCTGACTGTTTGTACCATAGTATCACGTAGTAGTTAGGGATCGTATGGCTGCAGGTGAGTTAAACGTCTCCTCCCGGACCTTCTGTTAGTGCCACAGGCCTCTGATGAACGATGCTGCTAAACAACTGCCCTGTGGACACAGCGAGGGAGGGAAAGAGAGGGGAGAGAAGGTGACAGAGAAAGAGAGGAGAGACGGAGAGAGGAGAGAAGGTGAGAAAGATTTAGCAAGAGAAAGGATATTTTATTCAGTTTGATGACATTCGTAGTATCGTTAGGCTTCTCATCGTAAGTGATTTAATACCTGTCACCCAGAGTGGTAGAGCTAACAGGTGAATCAGAACTCTGAACATCATGATGAAGAAAAAGATAATGATGAAGATGATGAATATGCTGAGCAAGACGATGATGATGAGGAGGTGATATGAGTATCTCCTGGGTGAAGCTCTGAGGTGAAAGGAGATTGGCTGTTGCAGTAGCATGTTTCCTTCAGGGTGGTGGATAGTGACAGTGTTAGAGGGAGTGTCAGGAAGCCTGTACTGTAAAGCTTGCTCATAGGACCTCACTGTGAACATGACTGATTACATGATCATGACAATGAACCCATCAGACAATAGAAGAGCTAGAGTTGGAGGTCCCCCTACAGTATGTGATGAGACCATCAGACATTAGAAGAACTAGAGTTAGAGGTCCCCCTACAGTATGTGAAGAGACCATCAGACATTAGAAGAACTAGAGTTAGAGGTCCCCCTACAGTATGTGATGAGGCCATCAGACATTAGAATAACTAGAGTTAGAGGTCCCCCTACAGTATGTGATGAGACCATCAGACATTAGAAGAACTAGAGTTAGAGGTCCCCCTACAGTATGTGAAGAGACCATCAGACATTAGAAGAACTAGAGTTAGAGGTCCCCCTACAGTATGTGATGAGGCCATCAGACATTAGAAGAACTAGAGTTAGAGGTCCCCCTACAGTATGTGATGAGACCATCAGACATTAGAAGAACTATAGTTAGAGGTCCCCCTACAGTATGTGATGAGGCCATCAGACATTAGAAGAACTAGAGTTAGAGGTCCCCCTACAGTATGTGATGAGACCATCAGACATTAGAAGAACTAGAGTTAGAGGTCCCCCTACAGTATGTAATGAGACCATCAGACATTAGAAGAACTAGAGTTAGAGGTCCCCCTACAGTATGTGATGAGGCCATCAGACATTAGAAGAACTAGAGTTAGAGGTCCCCCTACAGTATGTGAGGAGACCATCAGACATTAGAAGAACTAGAGTTAGAGGTCCCCCTACAGTATGTGATGAGACCATCAGACATTAGAAGAACTAGAGTTAGAGGTCCCCCTACAGTATGTGATGAGACCATCAGACATTAGAAGAACTAGAGTTAGAGGTCCCCCTACAGTATGTGATGAGACCATCAGACATTAGAAGAACTAGAGTTAGAGGTCCCCCTACAGTATGTGATGAGACCATCAGACATTAGAAGAACTAGAGTTAGAGGTCCCCCTACAGTATGTGATGAGACCATCAGACATTAGAAGAACTAGAGTTAGAGGACCCCCTACAGTATGTGATGAGACCATCTCTTTACATATTATGTTACATCCTGTTGAAATACTGGGGTTTGTGTGCAGCTGTACTTGTTGTCTGTATCACTGTGTTGACTCACAGCACAGAAGTACATTCCACTGTCTCCTGTAATCAACTTCTTCACTGTGAAAGATCCACTCTCAGCTACAGCCTTAACAGTTGGGTATTTGTCTTCCCTGAAGTCTCCATATTCTGGATCGCTGTAACTACTTGTGTAAACTACCTGCTTCATTCCCTCTCCTGGAAGCTGTCTGTACCAGTACATCTGGTTGTAGGTAGCTCCCTTAGTGTGACTGCAGTTAATCTGAGCATCACTGTCTTTCAGTTCCCAGAGTATGGTGGGTGTCTGAGTGACTTCACTCCCCTCAACAAGACCTGTAAGGATACAGTGAGAATGAAATCAACAGAGTTAGGTACAGTTAGACCTGAATACATCAAGACTCAGGAACATATGCTTGGAAACATCAATATCAATAACTAGAGAAGTCCTTCATTGTAAATAAGAATTTTGTTCTTAACTTTCCTGGTTAAATAAATGAAACATTATGAAACTGTACCTGCAGCACAGAGCAGTGAGACAGTAACAGTGAAGAGAAATGTGAACATGTTTGATCACGTTATATGTGAGAGTGCTGGAAAGAGTCTGGTATCAATGTATATAAAACAAGAGGAGTGTCACATAGATGAATAGATGACAATCAGTAGACCACGGCAGGTTCCACCATATTCAACATGTCAGTGAAGTGGGAGGGACTGATGATCTGAATACATCATGGTAATTAGTGGTTCAGACTGTAGAGACATTCACATGATTAAAGTTAGAGGTCCCCCTACAGTCCATGATGAGACCATCAGCTCTTTACATATTATATTCTATCCTATAGAGCTCGCCAGCTTGTAGTCCTAAAACACGGAAATGAGTCAGCATTTTCTACCTCTGGTTTGTTGACCATTGCTATTGGGGAAATTAAGGGGGAAAATAATTGAGTTTTGGGATATAAGGTCTGAAGTTGAAGTTGGAGATCTTAGACGTTTTGTTCTGTGCAATATCTTAAAACCTCTCTGGGCTAGGGTCTAGTTTCCTGAATTTCAGTAAATCAGTCTTTTGTCGTGCGAGCAGATGTTGCGCTAACGAATTTGCCTTTCCCATTGAACATACTTCTTTCCATATGAAATATTATAGTTTATTAACATTTTAGATAGATGAATAGAAACATCATTTGACTTGTTTGGACAAAGTTTAGCTGTTGCTTTTTGGACTCCTTTGTCTGTCTGTTGAGAATTACTGAAATCAATGCCACCAACTAAACTGACTTTTTGGGATATAAAGAAGGATTTTATCGAACACAACGACCATTCATGTTGTAGCTGGGACCCTTGGGATTGCAAACAGAGGAAGATCTTCAGAGGTAAGTGATTTATTTTTTAGCTATTTGTGATTTTGTGAAGCTTGTGCTGGTTGAAAAATATGTTGATGTGGGGCGCCGTCAACAGACAATTGCATGGTATATTTTTTGAATTTTTACAACGCAGTTAGATTAAAAAGAAATTAAGCTTTTAAATGATATAAGACACTTGTATGTTCATGAATGTGTAATATTACAAATATTTATTTGAATTGTGCGCCCTCCAATTTCACCGGATGTTGTCGGCTTTGTCCCGGGACACCTAGCCCTAATTAGCAATCAGTGCTATGGCATACATAACCATATAACCAGCATACAGATTAATATGAAGGGATTTAATACAAAGACCAATATTATTCATATGAATAGTAAAGAGAACTGGTCCCAATACTAACCCCTGTGGTACACCTAATATCCTGGAAACTAGACTCAACACCATCAGAACGTACACATTGTGTCCTGTCTGTCAGATAGCTCTTAAACCATTTGCAAGACTTATTGTCTAGGCCCCTTTCAGACAGTTTTTGAATGAGTAGGGAATGGTCAATGGTGTTGAATGCCTTGGAAAAGTCTATTAATATTGCAGCACAATTATTTTGATCACCTAGGCAATTTAAAACATCTAAAACAAGCATAACAGCTGAAACAACGTTGCCAAAGATATTAGAGAAAAGATATAGCATTCCCATTAGTGTAGCACGGTGGATCTGCACCGATTCCAGCTGAGAGTCAGACTCGGTCGACGTCAAGCGGACCGAGTTTGGGCTGCCTTCAGCTCTTTATTTTTATTTTTTAACTTCAACAAGCATTTCTCAACGGCTGGCCATGCCTTCCGCCTGGCTACTCGGCCAACAGCTCCCCCCCCCCCCCCCCCCCCGCAGCTACTCGCCCAAGCCTCTCCAGCTTCTCCTTTACCCAAATCCAGATAGCAGATGTTCTGAAAGAGCTGCAAAACCTGGACCCATACAAATCAGCTGGGCTTGACAATCTGGACCCTCTCTTTCTGAAACTCTCCGCCGCCATTGTCGCAACCCCTATTACCAGCCTGTTCAACCTCTCTTTCATATCGTCTGAGATCCCCAAGGATTGGAAAGCTGCCGCAGTCATCCCCCTCTTCAAAGGGGGAGACACCCTGGACCCAAACTGTTACAGACCTATATCCATCCTGCCCTGCCTATCTAAGGTCTTCGAAAGCCAAGTCAACAAACAGATCACTGACCATCTCGAATCCCACCGTACCTTCTCCGCTGTGCAATATGGTTTCCGAGCTGGTCACGGGTGCACCTCAGCCACGCTCAAGGTTCTAAATGATATCATAACCACCATCGATAAAAGACAGAACTGTGCAGCCGTCTTCATCGACCTGGCCAAGGCTTTCGACTCTTTCAATCACCATATTCTTATCGGCAGACTCAGTAGCCTTGGTTTTTTTAATGACTGCCTTAGCTGGTTCACCAACTACTTTGTAGAAAGAGTTCAGTGTGTCAAATCGGAGGGCATATTGTCAGGTCCTCTGGCAGTCTCTATGGGGGTGCCGCAGGGGTCAATTCTCGGGCCGACTCTTTTCATTGTATATATCAAAGATGTTGCTCTTGCTGCGGGCGACTTCCTGATCCACCTCTACGCAGACGACACCATTCTGTATACTTCTGGTCCTTCCTTGGACACTGTGCTATCTAACCTCCAAACGAGCTTCAATGCCATTCAACACTCCTTCCGTGGCCTCCAACTGCTCTTAAACGCTAGTAAAACCAAATGCATGCTTTTCAACCGTTCGCTGCCTGCACCCGCATGCCCGACTAGCATCACCACCCTGGATGGTTCCGACCTAGAATATGTGGACATCTATAAGTACCTAGGTGTCTGGCTAGTCTGTAAACTCTCCTTCCAGACTCATATCAAACAGCTCCAATCTAAATCAAATCTAGAGTCGGCTTTCTATTTCTCAACATAGCCTCCTTCACTCACGCCGCCAAACTTACCCTAGTAAAACTGACTATCCTACCAATCCTCGACTTCGGCGATGTCATCTACAAAATAGCTTCCAATACTCTACTCAGCAAACTGGATGCAGTTTATCACAGTGCCATTCGTTTTGTTACTAAAGCACCTTATACCACCCACCACTGCGACCTGTATGCTCTAGTCAGCTGGCTCTTGCTACATATTCGTCACCAGACCCACTGGCTCCAGGTCATCTACAAGTCCATGCTAGGTAAAGCTCCGCCTTATCTCAGTTCACTGGTCACGATGGCAACACCCACCTGTAGCACACACTCCAGCAGGTGTATCTCACTGATCATCCCTAAAGCCTACACCTCATTTGGCCGGCTTTCGTTCCAGTCCTCATCTGCCTGTGACTGGAACGAATTGCAAAAATCGCTGAAGTTGGAGACTTTTATCTCCCTCACCAACTTCAAACATCTGCTATCTGAGCAGCTAACCGATCGCTGCAGCTGTACATAGTCCATCGGTAAATAGCCCACCCAATTTACCTACCTAATCCCTATACTGTTTATATTTATTTACCTCATGCCTTTTGAACACAATGTATTTAGACTCTTTAAAAAAAATATATACCGTGTTATTGACTTGTAATTGCTTATTCCTGTGTTGTTGTCTGTTCACACTGCTATGCTTTATCTTGGCCAGGTCGCAGTTGTAAATGAGAACTTGTTCTCAACTAGCCTACCTGGTTAATAAATACATTTAAAGTTCAATAAAGGTGAAATAAAATTAAAACAAATAAAAATAAAAATAGGGATTGTGATCCCTGCGTGGATTTATTTGCTGATTATTTTTCCCGAGTAAATTACGTTATTTTACTCAGTTCTGTGTCCTGCGCCTGACTCCATTCTCACCTCTGCACAACTGACACCTGACACAGGCCGATTCCGGGGAGAGTTATCTGGCCCAAATGTATTACATGGGGCTCGGGCCGATTGTGGCAACTCTCTGACAGATGATTATATGGGCTGATTTATATAATTAACATTTCATTATTGAATTTTCCATATTTTCTCATTGTATCTGTGATCAAAATATACAATTAACATTTAAGTGAAATTCTTTAAGAGGCCTGTGTAGTATTTTAGTATTTTGATACTTTTGTGCATGACAATTGATAAACATTAAAACCTCTCTGAACCACCCATCCCGGATCCGGTATAATTGTCATCAGCAACGCTGAATAGCATAGCGCCACAGTCAAATAATATTACTAGAAAATGTTCATATTCATGAAATCACAAGCGCAATATTGCAAAACACAGCTTAGCCTTTTGTTAATCCACCTGTCGTCTCAGATTTTAGAAATTATGCTTTACAGCGAAAGCAATACAAGCATTTGTGTAAGTTTATCGATAATATATCAACCGGGACAGTTGGCTTTTCACTAGGACCGGGAGTAACAATGGCCACCTTTCTCTTTTGCGCACAAATCACTCTGAGAGCCCCCACCTATCCACTTACTCAATGTGGTCGTTCACACTCATTCTTCAAAATAAAAGCCTGAAACTATGTCTAAAGGATGTTGACACCTTAGGGAAGCCATAGAAAAGGGAATCTGGTTGATATCCCTTTAAATGGGCAATAGGGTTGCTTAAGAACAGAGAGGTTTCAAAAACAGGGGCACTTCCTGATTGGATTTTCCTCAGGTTTTAGCCTGCAATATAAGTTTTGTTTAACTCGCAGACAAAAAAAAATTATAGTTTTAGAAACTTTAGAGTGTTTTCTATCCTAATTATATGCATATTCTCGCATCTGGTCCTGAGAAATAGGTCATTTACTTTGGGAACTTTATTTTTCCAAAAGTAAAAATTGTGCCCCCTAGCTTCAAGAGGTTATTTAGATCTTTGTGGATGGAGCCTCCAGAGTGGTGTGGTAGTCAAAAACACTGCATTGCAGTGAAAATTGTGTTGCTACAGATGGTGGTTCAAGACCTGTGCCGCCACCAGGACACCCATGAAGCGATGCACAATTGGAGTCGTCTGAGTTAGGGAAGGATTTGTTCGGCCGGGATGTCCTTGTCCCATCACTCTTTAGCGACTCTTGTGGCTGGCCGGGGGCATGCACACTGACACTGCTGATAACACAGTATGGTGTTGTAGCTGGGGAGAGTGTGTTCCACCTACTGATACCACAGTATGGTGTTGTAGCTGGGGAGAGTGTGTTCTACCTGCTGATACCACAGTATGGTGTTGTAGCTGGGGAGAGTGTGTGAACAGGACCGCAGTTTCTCCAGAACTCTGAAATACTGAAGATGGAGACTGAGGAACGCTGGAACAGAGCCGTTCACCTGTTACAGAAGAGGAGAGAAAGACCTGTTTGTTATAACTACTGTAGTCATTCAGGATACAGTGGAGCCAAAAATATTTAGTCAGCCACCAATTGTGCAAGTTCTCCCACTTAAAAAGATGAGAGAGGCCTGTCATTTTCATCATAGGTACACTTCAACTATGACAGACAAATTGAGAAAAAAAATCTAGAAAATCATGTTGTAGGATTTTTTAATGAATTTATTTGCAAATTATGGTGGAAAATAAGTATTTGGTCAATAACAAAAGTTTATCTCAATACTTTGTTATATACCCTTTGCTGGCAATGACAGAGGTCAAACGTTTTCTGTAAGTCTTCGCAAGGTTTTCACACACTGTTGCTGGTATTTTGGCCCATTCCACCATGCAGATCTCCTCTAGAGCAGTGATGTTTTGGGGCTGTTGCTGGGCAACATGGACTTTCAACTCCCTCCAAAGATTTTCTAAGGGGTTGAGATCTGGAAACTGGCTAGGCCACTCCAGGACCTTGAAATGCTTTTTACGAAGCCACTCCTTCGTTCCCCAGGCGGTGTGTTTGGGATCATTGTCATGCTGAAAGACCCAGCCACGTTTCATCTTCAATGCCCTTGCTGATGGAAGGAGGTTTTCACTCAAAATCTCACGATACATGGCCCCATTCATTCTTTCCTTTACACGGATCAGTCATCCTGGTCCCTTTGCAGAGAAACAGCCCCAAAGCATGATGTTTCCACCCCCATGCTTCACAGTAGGTATGGTGTTCTTTGGATGCAACTCAGCATTCTTTGTCCTCCAAACACGACGAGTTGAGTTTTTACCAAAAAGTTATATTTTGGTTTCATCTGACCATATGACATTCTCACAATCTTCTTCTGGATCATCCAAATGCTCTCTAGCAAACTTCAGACGGGCCTGGGCATGTACTGGCTTAAGCAGGGGGACACGTCTGGCACTGCAGGATTTGAGTCCCTGGCGGCGTAGTGTGTTACTGACGGTAGGCTTTGTTACTTTGGTCCTAGCTCTCTGCAGGTCATTCACTAGGTCCCCTCGTGTAGTTCTGGGATTTTTGCTCACCATTCTTGTGATCATTTTGACCCCCCGGGGTGAGATCTTGCGTGGAGCCCCAGATCGAGGGAGATTATCAGTGGTCTTGTATGTCTTCCATTTCCTAATATTTGCTCCCACAGTTGATTTCTTCAAACCAAGCTGCTTACCTATTGCAGATTCAGTCTTCCCAGCCTAGTGCAGATCTACAATTTTGTTTTTGCTGTCCTTTGACAGCTCTTTGGTCTTGGCCAAAGTGGAGTTTGGAGTGTGACTGTTTGAGGTTGTGGACAGGTGTCTTTTATACTGATAACAAGTTCAAACAGGTGCCATGAATACAGGTAACGAGTGGAGGACAGAGGACCCTCTTAAAGAAGAATTTACAGGTCTGTGAGAGCCAGAAATCTTGCTTGTTTATTGACCAAATACTTATTTTCCACCAGAATTTGCAAATAAATTCATTAAAAGCAGTTCACCTGTTACAGAAGAGGAGAGAGAGACCTGTTTGTTATAACTACTGTAGTCATTCAGGAAATGTATGGAATTATAGATTATTTTAGACATTATCTAATCTGTGACCAAGAATAATCAAGAGATTCAGGTTAATAGATAGAAAATATCCAACAAAGATTGTCAGTTCAACACTGAGTCCAGATGAACATTCAAAAGGACATGGATCTTCAACTCTCAGACTCCTTACTACACACCATAGTTTACTGTGGTACTGTGTCTGGTGAGTCCACATGGATTAGTTGAGCTGTAACTCCACCTACAGGAAAGACATGATATCATACCATACTGTATCATGGTCTCCTGTATATCAGAGGGAACCTCCCCTTTCTGTTAGACCAGCTGGTGAGTGTTTTGGCATTGAATCAGAGTGAGATACAGTGTGATGTCAATACAGGTGTGATTAGTCTGCAGTACACCAGGGAGGAGGTTTTTGTAGAGCAGAGAGGGAGATCTGATGCACTGTGTAAACTAGCAGCACAGTAATACACAGCACTGCTATTTGGAGTTAGTTGATTGATGGTTAAGGTGCTGGTACCACCTGCATTAGCATCTCCTTCTATATCAAATCCAGCCTCAGGAGAACCAGATGTCCCGATCATGTATCCTATTAGCACTAACTCTCTGTAGTTGGATTGCTTGTACCAGAGGATTTGATTATAGCCTGATATACTATGTAAACACTCCATCTTAGACAACTCTCCCTGGTTCTTGTACAGGGCTGCAGGTGTTTGGTGAACCTGGTTACTGAGAGAAGAACCTTTAGGGAGAGAAAGAGAGAGAGAGAGAGAGAGAGAGAGAGAGAGAGAGAGAGAGAGAGAGAGAGAGAGAGAGAGAGAGAGACAGGTGAATCAACAGATAAATAAACATATTCACTTGAAACATAAAATAATTATCAAATGAGGATATTATTAGTTGATGAAATCAATGATCTGAATACCTGCAGCCCAGGCTGTGTAACCCATGGTGATGGAGATAAGAATTCTGATCATGTTGACTCACTGTTAAGGAGACAGAAAGTATGAGACAGACAAACCACTCCAAATGAATTAGAGGAGGCTTCTCATCAACTCATCTCAGTGATCTTATAGAGGGATGCTGCCTCCTTATGAGAACATCTAAAACATCAGAGACCTGAGATGAACCCTGCAGGAGGAGTCTATGTGGGACAGGAAGCAGGGTTTAGTAGAGCAGAGAGGGAGATCTGATGCACTGCTATATGGAGGTAGTTGATTGATGGTTAAAGGAAATATTCACCTATTTTGAATGTTATTTTATTGTGGTAAAGTCTCTCTCAGTATTTTTTATTTATTTTTTATTTCACCTTTATTTAACCAGGTAGGCCAGGTGAGAACAAGTTCTCATTTACAGCTGCGACCTGGCCAAGATAAATCACAGCAGTGTGACAGAAAACAACACAAAGTTACACATAAACAAAAGTAGAGTCAATAACACAATAGAGAGTCTATATACAGTGTGTGCAAATGGAGTACGGAGGTAAGGCAATAAATAGGCCAATAGTAGCAAAGTAATTACAATTTAACAGATTAACACTGGAGTGATAGATGTGCAGATGATGATGTGCAAGTAGAAATACTGGTGTGCAAGAGAGCAGAAAAGTAAAGAAAACCAATAAGGGAATGAGGTAGTTAGTTGGATGGGCTATTTTACAGATGGGCTAAGTACAGCTGCAGCGATCGGTAAGCTGCTCAGATAGCTTATGCTTAATTTTAGTGAGGGAGATACAAGTCTCCAATTTCAGCGATTTTTTGCAATTCGTTCCAGTCATTGGCAGCAGAGAACTGGAAGGAAAGGCGGCCAATGGAGGTGTTAGCTTTGGGGATGACCAGTGGGATATACCTGCTGAAGCGAGTGACATGGGTGGGTGTTGTTATGGTGACCAGTGAGCTAAGATAAGGCGGAGCTTTACTTAGCAAAGACTTATAGATGACCTGGAGCCAGTGGGTATGGCAACGAATATGTAGCGAGGGCCAACCGCCGAGAGTATACAGGTCACAGTGGTGGGTGGTATATGGGGATTTGGTGACAAAACGGATGGCCCTGTGATAGACTGCATACAGTTTGCTGAGTGGAGTGTTGGAGGCTTTTTTGTAAATCACATCACGGAAGTCGAGGATTGGTAGGACTGTCAGTTTTACGTGGGTATGTTTGGCAGCATGAGTGAAGGAGGCTTTGTTGAGAAATAGGAAGCCGATTCTAGATTTAATTTTGGATTGGAGATGCTTAATATGAGTCTGGAAGGTGAGTTTAAAGTCTAGCCAGACACCTAGGTATTTGTAGTTGTCCACAGATTCTAAGTCAGAACCGTCCAGAGTAGTGATGCTAGTCGGGCGGCCGGGTGCGGGCAGCGATCGGTTGAAGAGCATGCATTTACATTTATTTGCGTTTCAGAGCAGTTGGAGGCCACGGAAGGAGTGTTGTATGGCATAGAAGCTCGTTTGGAGGTTTGTTAACACAGTGTCCAAAGAGGGGCCAGATGTATACATAATGGTGTCGTCTGCGTAGAGGTGGATCAAGGAATCACCCGCAGCAAGAGCGACATCATTGATATAAGAGAGAAAAGAGTTGGCCTGAGAATTGAACTCTGTGGCACCCCCATAGAGACTGCCAAAGGTCTGGACAACAGGCCCTCCGATTTGACACATTGAACCCTATCTGAGAAACAGTTGGTGAACCAGCCGAGGCAGTCATTTGAGATACCAAGGCTGTTGAGTCTGCCGATAAGAATGTGGTGATTGACAGAGTCGAAAGCCTTGGCCAGGTCAATGAAGATGGCTGCACTGTCTTTTATCGATGGCGGTTATGATGTTCTGCCTTATTGTTATTGGACCACGCTGGTCATTTATGAACATTTGAACATCTTGGCCATGTTCTGTTATAATCTCCAGCTGGCACAGCCAGAAGAGGACTGGCCACCCAACATAGCCTGGTTACTCTCTAGGTTTCTTCCTAGGTTTTGGCCTTTCCAGGGAGTTTTTCCTAGCCACCGTGCTTCTATACGTGCATTGCTTGCTGTTTGGGGTTTTAGGCTGGGTTTCTGTACAGCACTTTGAGATATCAGCTGATGTACGAAGGGCTATATAAATCATTTTGATTTGGTTTAGGACCTTGAGCGTGGCTGAGGTCCACCCGTGACCAGCTCGGAAACCGGATTGCACAGCGAAGAAGGTAAGGTGGTATTCAAAATGGTCAGGGATCTGTTTGTTAACTTGGCTTTTGAAGACTTTAGAAAGGCAGGGCAGGATGGATATAGGTCTGTAACAGTTTGGGTCTAGAGTGTCACCCCCTTTGAAGAGGGGGATGACCAGCTTTCCAATCTTTAGGAATCTCAGACGATACGAAAGAAAGGTTGAACAGACTAGTAATAGGGGTTAGAACAATGGCGGCGGATCATTTTAGAAAGAGAGGGTCCAGATTGTCTAGCCCAGCTGATTCGCACAGGTCCAGGTTTTGCAGCTGTTTCAGAATATCTGCTATCTGGATTTGGGTGAAGGAGAAGCTGGGGAGGCAAGTAGCAGCGGGCGGTGCAGGGCTGTAGACCGGGGTAGGGGTAGCCAGGAGGAAAGCATGGCCAGCCGTAAAGAAATGTTATTGAAATTCTCGATTATCATGGATTTATCGGTGGTGACAGTGTTTCCTAGCCCCAGTGCAGTGGGCATCTGGGAGGAGGTGCTCTTATTCCCCATGGACTTTACAGTGTCCCAGAACGTTTTGGAGTTAGAGCCACAGGATGCAAATTTCTGTTTTAAAAAAACTTGCCTTTGCTTTCCTAACTGACTGTGTGTATTGGCTCCTGACTTTCCTGAAAAGTTGCATATCACGGGGGCTATTCGATGCTAGTGCAATACGACACAGGATGATTTTGTGCTGTTTGAGGGCAGTCAGGTCTGGAGTGAACCAAGGGCTATATCTGTTCTTAGTTCTACATTTTTTGAAAGGGGCATGCTTATTTAAGATGGTCAGGAAGGCACCACTGCAAACTGTATGCTCTCGTTGGCTGGCCATCGCTTCATAATTGTCGCCAAACACACTGGCTCCAGGTCATCTATAAGTCTTTAATAGGTAAAGCCCCGCCTTATGTCAGCTCACTGGTCACCATAGCAGCAACCACCCGTAGCATGCGCTCCAGCAGGTATATTCCATGGACACACCCAAAGCCAATTCCTCCATTGGCCGCCTTTCCTTCCAGTTCTCTGCTACCAGTGACTGGAACGAATTGCAAAAATCGCTGAAACTGGAGACTCATGTCTCCCTTTCTAGATTTAAGCACTTAGGGTTAGTGTCCTGTTGGAAGGTAAACCTTTTCCCCAGTCAGAGGTCCTGAGCGCTCTGAGGCAGGTTTTCATCACTTTCTTTTTTTTCTATTGTGTTATTGACTGTACGCTTGTTTATTCCATGTTTAACTCTGTGTTGTTGTTTCTGTCACACTGCTTTGTTTTATTTTGGCCAGGTCGCAGTTGAAAATTAGATATTGTTCTCAATTAGCTTACCTGGTTAAAAAAAGGTGAAATAAAAAATAAAATAAAATAAAAAAACTAAATACAGCATCTTCTAAATGTGTGTTGAGAAACACTCCCTCCTGGTGGAGAACTGAGGAAGTGCACCTAAACCATCTAAACTAGCCACTTATAACAGTATCATTACCATCTGTCTGATATCTAATGGTTCATAGCAAAGTGTTGTTGAAGTGGTTGAAGACAGGTGCAGGTGTATAGAGCTGTAGTCAGTATTATATGAGAGGATCAGAGAGGGTTTTTGTAGAGGAGAGAGGGTATAGTGAAACACTGTGCTTCACTAGCAGCACAGAAATACACTGCACTGTCTTCAGCTTCTGGCACTTTGGGAAAATGTAGATACGCCATTTTATTAGCTGCAGCATCTCCACTGACATCAAAACGCCCTTTAAAGGAATCTTCCACCGTTGGACTGGTGTTCCACACATACCCAATGAGTTTCAGAGCAGTGTTTTGGGCTGACTGTTGGTACCACAGTATCCTGTTGTAACTTGAAACAGTGTGGCTGCAGGTGAGATTAACTTTGTCTTCAGGTCCTGTTAGTATTGCAGTAGGAGTCTGGTGAACTTTGTCTGTTTGTGACAGCCCTGTGGATGAAAACAGACCATCTGAAATATACAGTATTACTCAGCATATTGATAGCAATATATTTCAGTAGTAAATCTATCTTTCATGAGGGATTTAGTACCTGTCACCCATAGTGGTAGAGTTGCTACAAGTATGAGAAGCTTGATCATGTTGATGGTTCTGGAGAGAAGAGTCACATGGACAAGGAGAAAGGGTTTTCAGATAGTCAGAGATGTCATGTCATCTAGTGGGAGTGTGAAATGTATGACAGCATCCCAAATGGCACCCTATTCCCTTTCTAGTGCACTACTTTAGACCAGAGCCCATAGGGGGGAGAGGAGATTAAGTCAACAGAGAAGGGGAGCTGAACTGAGCTGCCGGAGGGGAAGGAAATGACATCACTTTGACGTCAGAACTTGTGTTGATATTCGAGCAGATCCCTTGTTCACCTACAGGTCTCCTGTTCAACTTAAAGGTGTATTGTGGAACATACCGGTATCTACATCATTAAAGGATTTGTCTTTTTTTAGTCTTTAGATGTGATCTGTGTTATAGATTCTGCAGTCATCACACTAGAAATAGGATGTTATTTGAAGAAATACCTGAACCGTTTCTTCAAGACAACAACATCAACCACATTATTTGGTCTCGAGGTTTGATATCAACTTCCTCCATGTGCTCAGACATCTACAGCGGTGGACAGCAGGTGTGCTGGGTGTTGATGTACACTGCAGATATGGAGTAAAGGATCAGAAGGGGCTTTGGGAGAAGAGAGAAGGGGATCTACATCACTGTGTTGACTTCAGGTCAGAACAGTAATACACTGCACTGACTTCAGATCAGAACAGTAATACACTGGACTGACTTCAGGTCAGAACAGTAATACACTGTACTGACTTCAGGTCAGAACAGTAATACACTGTACTGACTTCAGGTCAGAACATTAATACACTGCACTGACTTCAGATCAGAACATTAATACACTGCACTGACTTCTGATCAGAACAGTGATACACTGCACTGACTTCAGTTCAGAACAGTGAGAGAAGAGAGAGAGAGAGAGAGAGAGAGAGAGAGAGAGAGAGAGAGAGAGAGAGAGAGAGAGAGAGAGAGAGAGAGGGATTTAATACAAAGACCAATATTATTAATATGAATAGTAAAGAGAACTGGTCCCAATACTAACCCCTGTGGTACACCTAATATCCTGGAAACTACACTCAACACCATCACACACATTGTGTCCTGTCTGTCAGATAGCTCTTAAACCATTTGCAAGACTTATTGTCTAGGCCCATTTCAGACAGTTTATGAATGAGTAGGGAATGTTCAATGGTGTTGAATGCCTAGGGAAAGTCTATTTTCCCCGAAGTATGTAATGTCACGTATTACTTATGGCTAGGATGTGGGGATTGATCTCGGGCTGATTCCGGTGAGAGTAATCTGGCCCAAATGTATTACTTGGTGCTCGTGCATTTCATTATTTATTTTTCCATATTTTCTCATTGTTTCTGTGATCAAAAATACAATTAACATTTCAATTAAATTCTTTAAGAGTCCTGTGTAGTATTTTAGTATTTTGATACTTTTAGCAAGGCAATTGATAAACATTAACAACTTTGTGGAGGGAGCCTCTCTAGTGGGGCAGCGGTCTAAGACACTGCCATCAGTCTCTAGGTTTACCCCATCATGGTAGATATATCAGAGCAGCTTCAACTGCTGAAACCATAGTATGGTGTTGTAGCTGGGGAGAGTTTGTTCCACCTGCTGATATCACAGTATGGTGTTGTAGCTGGGGAGAGTGTGTTCTACCTGCTGATACCACAGCATGGTGTTGTAGTGTTCCACCTGCTGATACCACAGTATGGTGTTGTAGCTGGGGAGAGTGTGTGAACAGAACAGGACAGCAGTTTCTCCAGAACTCTGAAATACTGAAGATGGAGACTGAAGAACGCTGGAGCAGAGCAGTTCACCTGTTACAGAAGAGGAGAGAGAGACCTGTTTGTTATAACTACTTTAGTCATTCAGGAAGTATATGGAATTATAGATCAAGAATAATCAAGAGATTCACGTTCAAAGGTGTATCCAACAGTGAAAGATTGTTAGTTCAACACTGAGTCCAGATGAACCTTCAAAAGGACATGGATCTTCAACTCTCAGACTCCTTACTACACACCATAGTTTACTGTGGTACTGTGTCTGGTGAGTCCACATGGGTTAGTTGAGCTGTAACTCCACCTACAGGAAAGACATGATATCATACCATACTGTATCATGGTCTCCTGTATATCAGAGGGAACCTCCCCTTTCTGTTAGACCAGCTGGTGAGTGTTTTGGCATTGAATCAGAGTCATATACAGTGTGACGTTAATACAGGTGTGATTAGTCTGCATTACACCAGGGAGGAGGTTTTTGTAGAGCAGAGAGGGAGATCTGATGCACTGTGTAAACTAGCAGCACAGTAATACACAGCACTGCTATTTGGAGTTAGTTGTTTGATGGTTAAGGTGCTGGTACCACCTGCATTAGCATCTCCTTCTATATCAAATCCAGCCTCAGGATATCCAGTTTTCACATTCAGGTATCCTAAATACACCAATTCTCTGTAGTTGGACTGCTTGTACCAGAGGACACGATCATAGCCTGATATACTATGTGAACACACCATCTTAGCCGACTTTCCCTGGATCTTGTACAGAGATGCAGGACTCTGGTGAACCTGGTTACTGAGAGAAGAACCTGGAGAGAGAGAGAGAGAGAAAGAGAGAGAAAGAGAGAGAGAGAGAGAGAGAGAGAGAGAGAGTGAGAGACAAACATGTTCACTTGAAACATAAAATTAAACAATCAAATAAGGATATTAGTAGTTGATGAAATCAATGATCTGAATACCTGCAGCCCAGGCTGTGTAACCCATGGTGATGGAGATAAGAATTCTGATCATGTTGACTCACTGTTAAGGAGACAGAACGAATGAGACAGACAAACCACTCCACATGAATTAGAGGTGACTTCTTATCAACTCATCTCAGTGATCTTATAGAGGGATGCTGCCTCCTTCTGAGAACATCTAAAACATCAGACACCTGTGATAAACTCTGCAGGAGGAGTCTATGTGGGACAGGAAGCAGGGTTTTGTAGAGCAGAGAGGGAGTTTTGAAGCACTGATATCTGGAGGTAGTTGATTGATGGTTACCTATCGATGCCATGGGTCATTTCATGTCTTAATGTGTATCTGAGTTGTTGTCATTCAAGCAGGCAGACATTGGTCTGGTGTGACGTAGTATTGTGATAATGTGATAAAGAGTGGCCCACCTCCCGGCCCGCTCAGTGATCACTTGGCTACACAGCTGATGCCTTCCGGACTCTTCCCCAACACTGCATGAACTACATTAGTCCACCGGATCCTTGCAGTAAGCTCTGGACCTTTGCATCGGATCATCGCTGCTAGCAAGCTGCTACCGAGAGGCTATAGTGGCTAACGCCCCTGTCCTGAAGTTGTCACCAGTTAGCAGTGAGCCAGGCGTATCTCTCGGCGAGCAAACTAAATTACTACAACCACATTACCTCTTTCGCCAACTGGCCTGGACCCTTTGCCGACACGAAGCCCCGCCGTTCCACCACAACTGGTCTGCCGACGTAACTCCATCCGCAGTGCCCCCAACCGGCCTTTGCCAGACGTCGGTGCAGGCGCTTCTACTAGCCCCGGCCTGCTAACTTTAAACGCTGTGTCCCCAGCTTGCTAGGTAGTAGACGTCGGAGTAGGCGCTTCTACTAGCCCCAGTCTGCTAACTTTAAACGCTGTGTCCCCAGCTTGCTAGGTAGTAGACGTCGGAGCAGGCGCTTCTACTAGCCCCGGCCTGCTAACTTTAAACGCTGTGTCCCCTGCTTGCTAGGTAGTAGACGTCGGAGCAGGTGCTTCTACTAGCCCCGGTCTGCTAACTTTAAACGCTGTGTCCCCTGCTTGCTAGGTAGTAGACGTCGGAGCAGGTGCTTCTACTAGCCCCAGACTGCTAACTTTAAACGCTGTGTCCCCAGCTTGCTAGGTAGTAGACGTCGGAGCAGGTGCTTCTACTAGCCCCAGTCTGCTAACTTTAAACGCTGTGTCTCCAGCTTGCTAGGTAGTAACAACTACCCAGCGGCTTCCCTGTTCCATCTATTGCTGTTCACTGGACCCTATGATCACTTAGCTACATAGCTGATGGCTGCTGGACTGTTCATTAATCACAGTACTCCATTTTGTTTATTTTTTGTTTATCTGTTGCCCCCAGCCCCAAACTCAGGCCCTGTGTGTAGTTAACTGACCCTCTCTGCTCTTTCATCTCCATTTTACCTGTTGTTGTTGTCTTAGCCCGTATAGCTGTTGTTGTCTTACCCGTTGTTGTCTTAGCTAGCTCTCCCAATCAACACCTGTGATTGCTTTATGCCTCCCATTATGTCTCTCTCAAATGTCAATATGCCTTGAATATTGTCCTTTAGGATAGTTATCATTGTTTTAGATTACTGCGGAGCCCCTAGTCCCACTCAGCATGCCTCTGATACCTCCTTTGTCCCACCTCCCAGCCATTTTCAGGTCTCCACCACTCAGCCATCCTCAGGTCTCCACCACTCAGCCATCCTCAGGTCTCTACCACTAAGACATCCTCAGGTCTCTACCACTCAGCCATCCTCAGGTCTCTACCACTCAGCCATCCTCAGGTCTCTACCACTCAGCCATCCTCAGGTCTCTACCACTCAGCCATCCTCAGGTCTCTACCACTCAGCCATCCTCAGGTCTCCACCACTCAGCCATCCTCAGGTCTCTACTACTCAGCCATCCTCACGTCTCTACCACTCAGCCATCCTCAGGTCTCTACTACTCAGCCATCCTCAGGTCCCTACCACTCAGCCATCCTCAGGTCTCTACTACTCAGCCATCCTCAGGTCTCTACTACTCAGCCATTCTCAGGTCTCTACCACTCAGCCATCCTCAGGTCTCCACCACTCAGCCATCCTCAGGTCTCTACCACTCAGCCATCCTCAGGACTCTACCACTCAGCCATCCTCAGGTCTCTACCACTCAGCCATCCTCAGGTCTCCACAACTCAGCCATACTCAGGTCTCTACTACTCAGCCATCCTCAGGTCTCTACCACTCAGCCATCCTCAGGTCTCTACTACTCAGCCATCCTCAGGTCTCTACTACTCAGCCATCCTCAGGTCTCTACTACTCAGCCATTCTCAGGTCTCTACCACTCAGCCATCCTCAGGTCTCCACCACTCAGCCATCCTCAGGTCTCTACCACTCAGCCATCCTCAGGACTCTACCACTCAGCCATCCTCAGGTCTCCACCACTCATCCATCCTCAGGTCTCCACCACTCAGCCATCCCCAGGGCTTTACCACTGAGCCATCCACAGGTCTCCACCACTCAGCCATCCTCAGGGCTCTACCACTCAGCCATCCTCAGGTCTCTACTACTCAGCCGTCCTCAGGTCTCCACCACTCAGCCATCCTCAGGTCTCTACCACTCAGCCTTCCTCAGGTGTCCACCACTCAGCCATCCTCAGGTCTCTACCACTCAGCCATCCTCAGGTCTCTACTACTCAGCCATTCTCAGGTCTCTACCACTCAGGCATCCTCAGGATTCTACTACAAAGCCATCCTCAGGTCTCTACCACTCAGCCATCCTCAGGTCTCTACCACTCAGCCATCCTCAGGTCTCTACCACTCAGACATCCTCAGGTCTCTACCACTCAGCCATCCTCAGCTCTCTACCACTCAGCCGTCCTCAGGTCTCTACCACTCAGACATCCTCAGGTCTCTACCACTCAGACATCCTCAGGTCTCTACCACTCAGACAACCTCAGGTCTCTAACACTCAGACATCCTCAGGTCTCTAACACTCAGCCATCCTCAGGTCTCTACTACTCAGCGACACACACTGATACTGACACACTTCACTTACACATATACACACACACTCATTCACCCATACTCAGTCACTCAATACAATATGTAGCCCTTGTATCTGATCATGTCTGGACAGAGAAAGTATAAGGCCCCTCCCAGCCACACAGCTAACCACGGTTTGTGGTCATCGGCTGTCCTTTAGTTCGAAAATCTATCGAAAATCTATCGCCAGTTTTGTACGGCGCAGCGCGGCTCGGGAAACGGAACATACCGGACCATTTTTTTTTTTTTTTTTTTTTTCTCTCCATGTCCCTGGATTTCAACTGCTCTCTGGACGTTCATACCCGGATCTCACAGCTAGCTAGCTGCTATCCGTGTGACAGTCGGCTTTCGTCGATTCCGGAGCAAACATCGATTGTTCCGGTGCTAGCCAGCTCCGTCAATCACGCCTGAGTTCCATCATTCACTCCTGGGCTGCAGTCACCTATCCGGACCCGTTTCACTGCCTACGCGGAGCCCCACCGGGCCTTCACAACCGGACTGCCGACGTTATCTACCTGAAGGAGATCCGGCTGGCTCCTCTGTCGCGACGTTACCGGAACGCCCATCTGCGGCCCGCTAACCGTTAGCTGTCTTTCCGGCTGCTATCTGAATAGACAATCGGACAATTTATTTATTTGAATTATTATGTTTTCTTCTCGGGCCTCTATAACTATATCTATTGTTCTTATTTTTGTTGTTGTGTGATTTGGATTAATCCCCTCTACCACACGGAACCCCACTAATCTACTGACCGAACGCAAGAGGTGGCTAACAACAGACTCCATCCTATGCTAGCTTGCTACCGGTTGGCTTGGCTAGCTGTCTAAATCGCCGTGACCCTAAACCAACCTCTCCACTCACTGGACCCTTTTGATCACTCGACTAAGCATGCCTCTCCTTAATGTCAATATGTCTTGTCCATTGCTGTTCTGGTTAGTGTTTATTGGCTTATTTCACTGTAGAGCCTCTAGTCCTGCTCACTATACCTTATCCAACCTATTAGTTCCACCACCCACATATGCAATGACATCTCCTGGTTTCAATGATGTTTCTAGAGACAATATCTCTCTCTTCATCACTCAATACCTAGGTTTACCTCCACTGTATTCACATCCTACCTTACCTTTGTCTGTACATTATACCTTGATGCTATTTTATCGCCCCCAGAAACCTCCATTTACTCTCTGTTCCAGACGTTCTAGACGACCAATTCTTATTGCTTTCAGTCGCACCCTTATTCTACTCCTCCTATGTTCCTCTGGCGATGTAGAGGTGAATCCAGGCCCTGCAGTGCCTAGCTCCACTCCTATTCCCCAGGCGCTCTCTTTTGACGACTTCTGTAACCGTAATAGCCTTGGTTTCATGCATGTTAACATTAGAAGCCTCCTCCCTAAGTTTGTTCTTTTCACTGCTTTAGCACACTCTGCCAACCCGGATGTTCTAGCTGTGTCTGAATCCTGGCTTAGGAAGACCACCAAAAATTCAGACATTTTAATTCCAAACTACAACATTTTCAGACAAGATAGAACTGCCAAAGGGGGCGGTGTTGCAATTTACTGCAAAGATAGCCTGCAGAGTTCTGTCCTACTATCCAGGTCTGTACCCAAACAATTTGAACTTCTACTTTTAAAAATCCACCTTTCTAAAAACAAGTCTCTCACCGTTGCCGCCTGCTATAGACCACCCTCTGCCCCCAGCTGTGCTCTGGACACCATATGTGAACTGATTGCCCCCCATCTATCTTCAGAGCTCGTGCTGCTAGGCGACCTAAACTGGAACATGCTTAACACCCCAGCCATCCTACAATCTAAACTTGATGCCCTCAATCTCACACAAATTATCAATGAACCTACCAGGTACCTCCCCAAAGCCTTAAACACGGGCACCCTCATAGATATCATCCTAACCAACTTCCCCTCTAAATACACCTCTGCTGTCTTCAACCAAGATCTCAGCGATCACTGCCTCATTGCCTGCATCCGTAATGGGTCAGCGGTCAAACGACCTCCTCTCATCACTGTAAAACGCTCCCTGAAACACTTCAGCGAGCAGGCCTTTCTAATCGACCTGGCCGGGGTATCCTGGAAGGATATTGACCTCATCCCGTCAGTAGAGGATGCCTGGATATTTTTTAAAAATGCCTTCCTAACCATCTTAAATAAACATGCCCCATTCAAGAAATTTAGAACCAGGAACAGATATAGCCCTTGGTTCTCCCCAGACCTGACTGCCCTTAATCAACACAAAAACGTCCTATGGCGTTCTGCATTAGCATCGAACAGCCCCCGTGATATGCAGCTGTTCAGGGAAGCTAGAAACCATTATACACAGGCAGTTAGAAAAGCCAAGGCTAGCTTTTTCAAGCAGAAATTTGCTTCTTGCAACACTAACTCAAAAAAGTTCTGGGACACTGTAAAGTCCATGGAGAATAAGAACACCTCCTCCCAGCTGCCCACTGCACTGAAGATAGGAAACACTGTCACCACTGATAAATCCACCATAATTGAAAATTTCAATAAGCATTTTTCTACTGCTGGCCATGCTTTCCACCTGGCTACTCCTACCCCTGTCAACAGCACTGCACCCCCAACAGCAACTCGCCCAAGCCTTCCCCATTTCTCCTTCTCCCAAATCCATTCAGCTGATGTTCTGAAAGAGCTGCAAAATCTGGACCCCTACAAATCAGCCGGGCTAGACAATCTGGACCCTTTCTTTCTAAAATTATCTGCCGAAATTGTTGCCACCCCTATTACTAGCCTGTTCAACCTCTCTTTCGTGTCGTCTGAGATTCCCAAAGATTGGAAAGCAGCTGCGGTCATCCCCCTCTTCAAAGGGGGGGACACTCTTGACCCAAACTGCTACAGACCTATATCTATCCTACCATGCCTTTCTAAGGTCTTCGAAAGCCAAGTCAACAAACAGATTACCGACCATTTTGAATCTCACCATACCTTCTCTGCTATGCAATCTGGTTTCAGAGCTGGTCATGGGTGCACCTCAGCCACGCTCAAGGTCCTAAACGATATCTTAACCGCCATCGATAAGAAACATTACTGTGCAGCCGTATTCATTGATCTGGCCAAGGCTTTCGACTCTGTCAATCACCACATCCTCATCGGCAGACTCAACAGCCTTGGTTTCTCAAATGATTGCCTCGCCTGGTTCACCAACTACTTCTCTGATAGAGTTCAGTGTGTCAAATCTGAGGGTCTGTTGTCCGGACCTCTGGCAGTCTCTATGGGGGTGCCACAGGGTTCAATTCTTGGACCGACTCTCTTCTCTGTATACATCAATGAGGTCGCTCTTGCTGCTGGTGAGTCTCTGATCCACCTCTACGCAGACGACACCATTCTGTATACTTCCGGCCCTTCTTTGGACACTGTGTTAACAACCCTCCAGGCAAGCTTCAATGCCATACAACTCTCCTTCCGTGGCCTCCAACTGCTCTTAAATACAAGTAAAACTAAATGCATGCTCTTCAACCGATCACTACCTGCACCTACCCGCCTGTCCAACATCACTACTCTGGACGGCTCTGACTTAGAATACGTGGACAACTACAAATACTTAGGTGTCTGGTTAGACTGTAAACTCTCCTTCCAGACCCATATCAAACATCTCCAATCCAAAGTTAAATCTAGAATTGGCTTCCTATTTCGCAACAAAGCATCCTTCACTCATGCTGCCAAACATACCCTTGTAAAACTGACCATCCTACCAATCCTCGACTTTGGCGATGTAATTTACAAAATAGCCTCCAATACCCTACTCAACAAACTGGATGCAGTCTATCACAGTGCAATCCGTTTTGTCACCAAAGCCCCATACACTACCCACCATTGCGACCTGTACGCTCTCGTTGGCTGGCCCTCGCTTCATACTCGTCGCCAAACCCACTGGCTCCATGTCATCTACAAGACCCTGCTAGGTAAAGTCCCCCCTTATCTCAGCTCGCTGGTCACCATAGCATCTCCCACCTGTAGCACACGCTCCAGCAGGTATATCTCTCTAGTCACCCCCAAAACCAATTCTTTCTTTGGCCGCCTCTCTTTCCAGTTCTCTGCTGCCAATGACTGGAACGAACTACAAAAATCTCTGAAACTGGAAACTCTTATCTCCCTCACTAGCTTTAAGCACCAACTGTCAGAGCAGCTCACAGATTACTGCACCTGTACATAGCCCACATATAATTTAGCCCTATCAACTACCTCTTTCCCAACTGTATTTAATTCATTTATTTATTTTGCTCCTTTGCACCCCATTATTTTTATTTCTACTTTGCACATTCTTCCATTGCAAAACTACCATTCCAGTGTTTTACTTGCTATATTGTATTTACCTTGCCACCAAGGCCTTTTTTTGCCTTTACCTCCCTTCTCACCTCATTTGCTCACATTGTATATAGACTTGTTTATACTTTATTATTGACTGTATGTTTGTTTTACTCCATGTGTAACTCTGTGTTGTTGTATCTGTCGAACTGCTTTGCTTTATCTTGGCCAGGTCGCAATTGTAAATGAGAACTTGTTCTCAACTTGCCTACCTGGTTAAATAAAGGTAAAATAAAATAAATAAATAAAAAATTCCCTGGCCCTGGCCCCCAGGGCCCTCCCACAGCAAATTCCCTGGCCCAGGCTCCCTAGGTCCCTCCCATATCACATTCCCTAGCCCAGACCACCTAGAGCCCTCCCATACCACCGGCCATGTCTCTGACCCCCTAGGGCCCTCCCATACCCCCTTCCCTGTCTCAGACCCCCTAAGGTCCTCCCATACCACCGGTCCTGCCTCAGGCCCCGTAGGGCCCTCCCATACTACCGGCCCTGGTCCAGGTACCCATACTGTCCCAAGTGACACCCTATTCCCTATATAGTGCACTAACTTTGACCGGGGCCAATAAAGTGCCACGATACAGCATCTTCTAAATGTGTGTTGAGAAACACTCCCTCCTGGTGGAGAACTGAGGAAGTGCACCTAAACCATCTAAACTAGTCACTTATAACAGTATCATTACCATCTGTCTGATATCTAATGGTTCATAGCAAAGTGTTGTTGAAGTGGTTGAAGACAGGTGCAGGTGTATAGAGCTGTAGTCAGTATTATATGAGAGGATCGGAGAGGGTTTTTGTAGAGGACAGAGGGTATAGTGAAACACTGTGCTTCACTAGCAGCACAGAAATACACTGCACTGTCTTCAGCTTCTGTCACTTTGGGAAAATGTAGATACGCCATTTTATTAGCTGCAGCATCTCCACTGACATCAAAACGCCCTTTAAAGGAATCTTCCACCGTTGGACTGGTGAATCTCACATACCCAATGAGTTTCAGAGCAGTGTTTTGGGCTGACTGTTGGTACCACAGTATCGTGTAGTAATTTGAAACAGTGTGGCTGCAGGTGAGATTAACTTTGTCTTCAGGTCCTTTTAGTATTGCAGTAGGAGTCTGGTGAACTTTGTCTGTTTGTGACAGCCCTGTGGATGAAAACAGACCATCTGAAATATACAGTAATACTCAGCATATTGACAGCAATATATTTCAGTAGTAAATCTATCTTTCATGAGGGATTTAGTACCTGTCACCCATAGTGGTAGAGTTGCTACATGTATGAGAAGCTTGATCATGTTGATGGTTCTGGAGAGAAGAGTCACATGGACAAGGAGAAAGGGTTTTCAGATAGTCAGAGATGTCATGTCATCTAGTGGGAGTGTCAAATGTATGTCAGCATCCCAAATGGCACCCTGTTCCCTTTCTAGTGCACTACTTTAGACCAGAGCCCATAGGGGGAGAGGAGAATAAGTCAATAGAGAAGGGGAGCTGAACTGAGCTGCCGGAGGGGAAGGAAATGACATCACTTTGACGTCAGAACTTGTGTTGATATTCGAGCAGATCCCTTGTTTATTCATTGGCACTGAGTCAAAGTCAAACCTCAGATGCAGGTGTTCTGAGCCGTGGTCTAATATTACCATCAGACAGGGTTTTAGTAGAGAACAGGAGGAAGGCTACATCACTGTGTTGGCTGGCTGCACAGTAATAAACTGCACTGTGTTCAGGTCCTCTCAGACTCACTAGATGAAGATAAGCCTCTTTCCCACCGTCTCCACTCACATTGAAGTGCTTTTCAAATGATTTCTCCATGGTTATTGACTTGGTATATGCATAACCAATGAGTTTCATAGCAGTGTCTCCTGCTGACTGTTTGTACCATAGTATCACGTAGTAGTTAGGGATCGTATGGCTGCAGGTGAGTTGAACGTCTCCTCCAGGACCTTCTGTTAGTGCCACAGGCCTCTGATGAACGATGCTGCTAAACAACTGCCCTGTGGACACAGCGAGGGAGGGAGAGAGAGGGGAGAGAAGGTGACAGAGAAAGAGAGGAGAGACGGAGAGAGGAGAGAAGGTGAGAAAGATTTAGCAAGAGAAAGGATATTTTATTCAGTTTGATGACATTCGTAGTATCGTTAGGCTTCTCATCGTAAGTGATTTAATACCTGTCACCCAGAGTGGTAGAGCTGCCAGGTGAATCAGAACTCTGAACATCATGATGAAGAAAAAGATAATGATGAAGATGATGAATATGCTGAGCAAGACGATGATGATGAGGAGGTGATATGAGTGTCTCCTGGGTGAAGCTTTGAGGTGAAAGGAGATTGGCTGTTGCAGTAGCATGTTTCCTTCAGGGTGGTGGATAGTGACAGTGTTAGAGGGAGTGTCAGGAAGCCTGTACTGTAAAGCTTGCTCATAGGACCTCACTGTGAACATGACTGATTACATGATCATGACAATGAACCCATCAGACATTAGAAGAGCTAGAGTTAGAGGTCCCCCTACAGTATGTGATGAGACCATCAGACATTAGAAGAACTAGAGTTAGAGGTCCCCCTACAGAATGTGATGAGACCATCAGACATTAGAACAACTAGAGTTAGAGGTCCCCCTACAGTATGTGATGAGACCATCAGACCTTTGAAGAACTAGAGTTAGAGGTCCCCCTACAGTATGTGATGAGACCATCAGACCTTTGAAGAACTAGAGTTAGAGGTCCCCCTACAGTATGTGATGAGACCATCAGACATTAGAAGAACTAGAGTTAGAGGTCCCCCTACAGTATGTGATGAGACCATCAGACATTAGAACAACTAGAGTTAGAGGTCCCCCTACAGTATGTGATGAGACCCTCAGACATTAGAACAACTAGAGTTAGAGGTCCCCCTACAGTATGTGATGAGACCATCAGACATTAGAAGACCTAGAGTTAGAGGTCCCCCTACAGTATGTAATGAGACCATCAGACATTAGAAGAACTAGAGTTAGAGGTCCCCCTACAGTATGTGATGAGACCATCAGACATTAGAATAACTAGAGTTAGAGGACCCCCTACAGTATGTGATGAGACCATCAGACATTAGAAGAACTAGAGTTAGAGGTCCCCCTACAGTATGTGATGAGGCCATCAGACATTAGAAGAACTAGAGTTAGAGGTCCCCCTACAGTATGTGATGAGACCATCAGACATTAGAAGAACTAGAGTTAGAGGTCCCCTACAGTATGTGATGAGACCATCAGACATTAGAAGAACTAGAGTTAGAGGTCCCCCTACAGTATGTGATGAGACCATCAGACATGAGAAGAACTAGAGTTAGAGGTCCCCCTACAGTATGTGATGAGACCATCAGACATTAGAAGAACTAGAGTTAGAGGTCCCCCTACAGTATGTGATGAGACCATCAGACATTAGAAGAACTAGAGTTAGAGGTCCCCCTACAGTATGTGATGAGACCATCAGACATTAGAAGAACTAGAGTTAGAGGTCCCCCTACAGTATGTGATGAGACCATCAGACATTAGAAGAACTAGAGTTAGAGGTCCTCCTACAGTATGTGAGGAGACCATCAGACATTAGAAGAACTAGAGTTAGAGGTCCCCCTACAGTATGTGATGAGACCATCTCTTTACATATTATGTTACATCCTGTTGAAATACTGGGGTTTGTGTGCAGCTGTACTTGTTGTCTGTATCACTGTGTTGACTCACAGCACAGAAGTACATTCCACTGTCTCCTGTCTCCAACTTCTTCACTGTGAAAGATCCACTCTCAGCTACAGCCTTAACAGTTGGATATTTGTCTTCCCTGAAGTCTCCATATTCTGGATCGCTGTAACTACTTGTGTAAACTACCTGCTTCATTCCCTCTCCTGGAAGCTGTCTGTACCAGTACATCTGGGTGTAGGTAGCTCCCTTAGTGTGACTGCAGTTAATCTGAGCATCACTGTCTTTCAGTTCCCAGAGTATGGTAGGTATCTGAGTGACTTCACTCCCCTCAACAAGATCTGTAAGGACACAGCGAGAATGAAATCAATAGAGTTAGGTACAGTTAGACCTGAATACATCAAGACTGAGGAACATATGCTTGGAAACATCAATATCAATAACTAGAGAAGTCCTTCATTGTAAATAAGAATTTTGTTCTTAACTTTCCTGGTTAAATAAATGAAACATTATGAAACTGTACCTGCAGCACAGAGCAGTGAGACAGTAACAGTGAAGAGAAATGTGAACATGTTTGATCACGTTATATGTGAGAGTGCTGGAAAGAGTCTGGTATCAATGTATATAAAACAAGAGGAGTGTCACATAGATGAATAGATGACAATCAGTAGACCACGGCAGGTTCCACCATATTCAACATGTCAGTGAAGTGGGAGGGACTGATGATCTGAATACATCATGCTAATTAGTGGTTCAGACTGTAGAGACATTGACATTATTAAAGTTAGAGGTCCCCCTACAGTCCATGATGAGACCATCAGCTCTTTACATATTATATTCTATCCTATAGAGCTCACCAGCTTGTAGTCCTAAAACACGGAAATGAGTCAGCATTTTCTACCTCTGGTTTGTTGACCCTTGCTATGGGAAAAATGAAGGGGGAAAATAATGGGGTTTTGGGATATAAGGTCTTAAGTTAGCAAAGGCTTTGGAGATCATGTTTTGTTCTGTGCAATATCTTAAAACCTCTCTGGGCTAGGGTCTAGTTTCCTGAATTTCAGTAAATCAGTCTTTTGTCGTGCGAGCAGATGTTGCGATAACGAATTTGCCTTTCCCATTGAACATACTTCTTTCCGTATGAAATATTATAGTTTATTAACATTTTAGATAGATGAATAGAAACATCATTTGACTTGTTTGGACGAAGTTTAGCTGTTGCTTTTTGGACTCCTTTGTCTGTCTGTTGAGAATTACTGAAATCAATGCCGCCAACTAAACTGACTTTTTGGGATATAAAGAAGGATTTTATCGAACAAAACGACCATTCATGTTGTAACTGGGACCCTTGGGATTGCAAACAGAGGAAGATCTTCAGAGGAAAGTGATTTATTTTATTGCTATTTGTGATTTTGTGAAGGTTGTGCTGGTTGAAAAATATGTTGATGTGGGGCGCCGTCAACAGACAATTGCATGGTATATTTTTAGAATTTTTACAACGCAGTTAGATTAAAAAGAAATTAAGCTTTTAAATTATATAAGACACTTGTATGTTCATGAATGTGTAATATTACAAATATTTATTTGAATTGTGCGCCCTCCAATTTCACCGGATGTTGTCGGCTTTGTCCCGGGACACCTAGCCCTAATTAGCAATCAGTGCTATGGCAACATAACCATATAACCTGCATACAGATTCATATGAAGGGATTTAATACAAAGACCAATATTATTAATATGAATAGTAAAGAGAACTGGTCCCAATACTGACCCCTGTGGTACACCTAATATCCTGGAAACTAGACTCAACACCATCAGAACGCACACATTGTGTCCTGTCTGTCAGATAGCTCTTAAACCATTTGCAAGACTTATTGTCCAGGCCCATTTCAGACAGTTTTTGAATGAGTAGGGAATGGTCAATGGTGTTGAATGCCTTGGAAAAGTCTATTAATATTGCAGCACAGTTATTTTGATCACCTAGGCAATTTAAAACATCTAAAAACAAGCATAACAGCTGAAACAGCGTTACCAAAGATATTAGAGAAAAGAGAGAGGAATCCCATTAGTGTAGCACGGTGGATCTGCGCCGATTCCAGCCGAGAGTCAGACTCGGTCGACGTCACGTGGACCAAGTTTGGGCTGCCTTCAGCTCTATTTTTTATGGCTTGAATGCTGAATTGAGGATGAGCTCGGGCCGATTCCGAGGAGTTTTCTGGCCCAAATGTATTACTTGGGTCTCTGCCATGACTCACGACTTCCGCTTTTCTTCCATGTTCCTGGTTTTGTGTTAGTCTTTTGTGTTAGGGATCCCTGCGTGGATTTACTGGCTGATTATTTTTCCCGAGTAAATTACGTTATTTTACTCAGTTCTGTGTCCTGCGCCTGACTCCATTCTCACCTCTGCACAACTGACACCTGACACAGGCCGATTCCGGGGAGAGTTATCTGGCCCAAATTTATTACATGGGGCTCGGGCCGATTGTGGCAACTGTCTGACAGATTATTATGGGCTGATTTATGTAATTAACATTTCATTATTGATTTTTCCATTGATTTTCTCATTGTATCTGTGATCAAAATATACAATTAACATTTAAGTGAAATTCCTTTAAGAGGCCTGTATAGTATTTTAGTATTTTGATACTTTTGTGCATGACAATTGATAAGCATTAAACCCTCTCTGAACCACCCATCCCGAATCCGGTATAATTATCATCAGCAACGCTGAATAGCATAGCGCCACAGTCAAATAATATTACTAGAAAATATTCATATTCATGAAATCACAAGCGCAATATTGCAAAACACAGCTTAGCTTTTTGTTAATCCACCTGTCGTCTCAGATTTTTGAAATTATGCTTTACAGCGAAAGCAATACAAGCATTTGTGTAAGTTTATCGATAATATATAAACCGGGACAGTTGGCTTTTCACTAGGACCGGGAGTAACAATGGCCGCCTTTCTCTTTTGCGCACAAATCACTCTGAGAGCCCCCACCTATCCACTTACGCAATGTGGTCGTTCACACTCATTCTTCAAAATAAAAGCCTGAAACTATGTCTAAAGGCTGTTGACACCTCAGGGAAGCCATAGAAAAAGGAATCTGGTTGATATCCCTTTAAATGGGCAATAGGGTTGCTTAAGAACAGAGAGGTTTCAAAAACAGGGGCACTTCCTGATTGGATTTTCCTCAGGTTTTAGCCTGCAATATCAGTTTTGTTTAACTCACAGACAAAATGTTTACAGTTTTGGAAACTTTAGAGTGTTTTCTAGCCTAATATGTCAATTATATGCATATTCTCGCATCTGGTCCTGAGAAATAGGCCGTTTACTTAGGGAACGTTATTTTTCCAAACTTAAAAATAGTGCCCCCTAGCTTCAAGAGGTAAGATCTTTGTGGATGGAGCCTCCTGAGTGGCGTGGTAGTCAAAAACACTGCATTGCAAATTGTGTTGCTACAGATGCTGGTTCAAGACCTGTGCCGCCAGGACTCCCATGAAGCGATACACAATTGGAGTCGTTTGAGTTAGGGAAGGGTTTGGTCGGCCGGGATGTCCTTGTCCCATCACTCTTTAGTGACTCCTGTGGCTGGCTGGGGGCATGGACACTGACACTGCTGATAACACAGTATGGTGATGTAGCTGGGGAGAGTGTGTTCCACCTGCTGATACCACAGTATGGTGTTGTAGCTGGGGATAGTGTGTTCTACCTGCTGATACCACAGTATGGTGTTGTAGCTGGGGAGAGTGTGTTCCCCCTGCTGATACCACAGTATGGTGTTGTAGCTGGGGAGAGTGTGTTCCACCTGCTGATACCACAGTATGGTGTTGTAGCTGGGGAGAGTGTGTTCCACCTGCTGATACCACAGTATGGTGTTGTAGCTGGGGAGAGTGTGTTCCACCTGCTGATACCACAGTATGGTGTTGTAGCTGGGGAGAGTGTGTTCTACCTGCTGATACCACAGTATGGTGTTGTAGCTGGGAAGAGTGTGTGAACAGAACAGGACAGCAGTTTATCCAAAACTCTGAAATACTGAAGATGGAGACTGAAGAACGCTGGAACCGAGCAGTTCACCTGTTACAGAAGAGGAGAGAGAGACCTGTTTGTTATAACTACTGTAGTCATTCAGGAAATATATGGAATTATAGATTATTTTAGATTGTATCTAACATGTGATCAAGAATAATCAAGAGATTCAGGTTAATAGGTAGAAAATATCCAACAGTGAAAGATTGTTAGTTCAACACTGAGTCCAGATGAACATTCAAAAGGACATGGATCTTAAACTCTCAGACTCCTTACTACACACCATAGTTTACTGTGGTACTGTGTCTGGTGAGTCCACATGGATTAGTTGAGCTGTAACTCCACCTACAGGAAAGACATTATATCATACTATACTGTATCATGGTCTCCTGTATATCAGAGGGAACCTCCCCTTTCTGTTAGACCAGCTGGTGAGTGTTTTGGCATTGAATCAGAGTCAGATACAGTGTGATGTTAATACAGGTGTGATTAGTCTACAGTACACCAGGGAGGAGGTTTTTGTAGAGCAGAGAGGGAGATCTGATGCACTGTGTAAACTAGCAGCACAGTAATACACAGCACTGCTATTTGGAGTTAGTTGGTTGATGGTTAAGGTGCTGGTACCACCTGCATTAGCATCTCCTTCTATTTCATATCCAGCCTCAGGAAATCCAGTTTTCAATTGCATGTATCCTAAAAACACAATTTCTCTGAAGTTGGATTGCTTGTACCAGAGGATGACATTATAGCTTGATATACTATGTGAACACTCCATCTTAGCCAACTCTCCCTGGTTCTTGTACAGGTCTGCAGGTCCCTGGTGAACCTGATTACTCGGAGAGGAACCTGGAGAGAGAGACGGAGAGAGAGAGGGGGAGACAGAGAGAGAGAGAGATACAAAGCGAGAAAGAGTTTGAGAGAGAGTGAGTGAGACTAACGTGTTTACTTGAAACATAAAAAAATAAGAACCTGGAGACAGAGAAAGAGAGATAGAGATAGAATTGAAACAACAGATAGAGAAACATATTCACCTGAAACATGAAAACCAATCAAATGAGGATATTAGTAGTTGATGAAATCAATGATCTGAATACCTGCAGCCCAGGCTGTGTAACCCATGGTGATGGAGATAAGAATTCTGATCATGTTGACTCACTGTTAAGGAGACAGAAAGAATGAGACAGACAAACCACTCCACATGAATTAGAGGTGGCTTCTCATCAATTCATCTCAGTGATCTTATAGAGGGATGCTGCCTCCTTATGAGAACATCTAAAACATCAGAGACCTGAGATGAACCCTGCAGGAGGAGTCTATGTGGTTTTGGATGGATTATACCTTTAAGTTATTATTAATTTTCCCTTTAAGTTAAGTTGTTTTTCTAGTCAATTATACCTTGCCAATTTTAGGTCTATAATTTTACAATTATTGTATATGTCCAGACAGAGTAACAGTTCTAGTGGTGAGTTGTATCTCCTGACAGAGGAACAGTTATAGTGGTGAGTTGTATCTCCAGAGGAACAATTATAGTGGTGAGTTGTATCTTCAGACAGAGGAACAGTTATAGTGGTGAGTTGTATCTCCAGACAGAGGAACAGTTATAGTGGTGAGTTGTATCTCCAGAGGAACAATTATAGTGGTGAGTTGTATCTCCAGACAGAGGAACAGTTATAGTGGTGAGTTGTATCTTTAGACAGAGGAACAGTTATAGTGGTGAGTTGTATCTTCAGAGGAACAGTTATAGTGGTGAGTTGTATCTCCAGAGGAACAGTTATAGTGGTGAGTTGTATCTCCAGACAGAGGAACAGTTATAGTGGTGAGTTGTATCTCCAGACAGAGGAACAGTTATAGTGGTGAGTTATATCTTCAGAGGAACAGTTATAGTGGTGAGTTGTATCTCCAGACAGAGGAACAGTTATAGTGGTGAGTTGTATCTTCAGAGGAACAGTTATAGTGGTGAGTTGTATCTCCAGACAGAGGCACAGTTATAGTGGTGAGTTGTATCTCCAGAGGAACAGTTATAGTGGTGAGTTGTATCTCCAGACAGAGGAACAGTTATAGTGGTGAGTTGTATCTCCAGACAGAGGAACAGTTATAGTGGTGAGTTGTATCTCCAGAGGAACAGTTGTAGTGGTGAGTTGTATTTCCAGAGGAACAGTTATAGTGGTGAGTTGTATCTCCAGACAGAGGAACAGTTATAGTGGTGAGTTGTATCTCCAGAGGAACAGTTATAGTGGTGAGTTGTATCTCCAGACAGAGGCACAGTTATAGTGGTGAGTTGTATCTCCAGAGGAACAGTTATAGTGGTGAGTTGTATCTCCAGAGGAACAGTTATAGTGGTGAGTTGTATCTCCAGAGGAACAGTTATAGTGGTGAGTTGTATCTCCAGATAGAGGAACAGTTATAGTGGTGAGTTGTATCTCCAGAGGAACAGTTATAGTGGTGAGTTGTATCTCCAGAGGAACAGTTGTAGTGGTGAGTTGTATCTCCAGACAGAGGAACAGTTATAGTGGTGTGTTGTATCTCCAGACAGAGGAACAGTTATAGTGGTGAGTTGTATCTCCAGAGGAACAGTTATAGTGGTGAGTTGTATCTCCAGACAGAGGAACAGTTATAGTGGTGAGTTGTATCCCATGCTCAGTCACTCAATACAGTATGTAGCCCTTGTATCTGATCATGTCTGGACAGAGAATGTATCACACGCCATACACCACATATGTCAGAGTCAAGGCCCGCGGGCCACATCCGGCCCGCAAGAAGGTTTTTTACGGCCCCTGGGATGATCTTGATTTATTATTAGAACCGGCCCGCAGCAAGCCGGCAGCCCGCAGATCTTTTACACGCACCAATACTACATTTCCCACAATGCAAAGGTGACGCACCGAGCAGTAGGCTGCTTCATTTCAATATTTATTGGCACAGCAGTCGTCAGCATCACAGTAAAATTAACTTTCAGATACCCATCAAAAATGGCAAAACGGAAGGTGGATACTGAGAACCGGGGGTTTCAAACAAGGTGGGAGTCGGAGTATATGTTCACGAAGGTAGCTGGAAAACCTGTGTGTCTTCTGTGTGGAGAAAGTGTGGCGGTACTGAAAGAGTATAATCTGAGACGACATTATGAAACGAAACACGCGGACAAAAACAAGAATATGGACATGGAACAAAGGCTACAAAAGGCAGAGGAATTAAAACGAGGCCTCAAATCTCGACAGGCTCTGTTCAAAAAAGCCAGTTTTATTTTGGCAGAAGAGATCGCTAAATCAGCCCGGCCATTTACGGAGGGGGATTTCATCAAAAACTGCATGATTAAAGTTTGTGACGAAGTTTGCCCAGAAAAAAGGCAACTCTTTTTAAATGTGAGTCTGAGCAGAAACACCATTGCCGAGAGAGTAGACCAGTTGTCCATCAATCTAAAAGAGCAGCTTGTGAAAAAGGGAAAAGATTTTATTGCATATTCCTTGGCTGTGGATGAGAGCACCGACATTTCTGACATTGCCCAGTTGTCAATTTTCATCCGCGGAGTGGACTCCAACCTAAGCGTGACAGAGGAGTTTTTGGCTTTACGTCCTATGCATGGCACAACTACGGGGCATGATTTGTATGAAGAGGTGTCAAGATGTGTAAATGAGATGGAGCTGCCTTGGGAAAAACTCGTGGGTTTGACAACCGACGGAGCACCTGCGATGTGTGGACACAGGAGCGGACTGGTGGCGAAGATACGGGAAAAGATGCAAGAGGAAAACGCGACAGGTGAGCTGACAGCTTATCATTGTATCATACACCAGGAAGCGTTGTGCGGTAAAGCCTTGAAAATGGAGCATGTAATGAGCATCATCACGCGCACAGTTAACTTTATCAGAGCCAAAGGTTTGAATCACCGCCAGTTCAAGGCATTTCTGACGGAGTTAGAAACGGAGCATGGTGATTTGCCTTATCACACAGAGGTGCGATGGCTAAGCCAGGGAAAGGTGCTTCAAAGATGTTTCGAGCTTCGTGAGGAGATTTGTCTGTTCTTGGACAGCAAAGGGAAAGACACAACACAACTCCGAGACGAAATGTTTCTGTGTGAAATGGCTTTTCTGTGTGACATTACGAGTCATCTGAATGCAATAAACTTGCAGCTGCAGGGTCGGGATCGTGTCATCTCTGATATGTACAGTACAGTGAAGGCATTTAAAACCAAACTGACTCTGTGGGAGACGCAGATGCGGAAAGAAAATTTGAGCCACTTTCCCAGCTGCCAGACCATGAAAGAGAAGCTCTCTACCAGTGCGTTCCCGAGCACACAGTTGGCTGATAAAATAGGTATGCTTGCCGCTGACTTTCGACGCCGATTTGCTGACTTTGAAGCACAAAAAAGCAGGTTGGAACTGCTCGGTAACCCATTTGCTGTTGACGTGGAAAGCTCACCACCAAACCTCCAAATGAAGTTGATTGACCTCCAATGCAATGATGCACTGAGGGCAAAATATGCGGCAGTGGGTGCTGCGGAGTTCGCCCGTTTCCTCCCCGGCACAATGCCCCAGCTGCGCATCCAGGCTGCTCAAACGTTGTCTATGTTTGGCAGCACATACCTGTGTGAACAACTGTTTTCTTTGATGAACCTGAACAAAACATCACACAGAAGTCGACTTACTGCTGAACACCTCCACTCAATTCTGAGGATTTCTTCAGCTCAGAGCCTTACCCCGAACATTGATGAACTTGTGGAAAAGATGGGACACCACCAAGTATCACCCTCAACCTCAAACAAGTGAACATTACTGTGCAATCACATATTTAGAGTTTTTACTCAGTTCAAGTTTAAAAGTTAAAATTTAATATTTGTTTTCACTGCATGTTACTTCTCCTTAAACAAAGTGTTGTTTTTGATTAATAGATTTTTGCACTTTATTTTTTTGTATTTCAATCCAATTATATTTTAAAAATATTTCAGTTGAGTGGATGATAGAAAATTGCTATTATTGTTTTTTCTTTGAAGTAAATTTAGCCCACTTTTGCTAAAATAGAAAATATAGTCTACTGATGGTGCCTTGAATACCGGTTTCTTTCATTTAATGTTCATGTTATGGGGATATTTATATAAAGGAAATTTGTCTTTTGTGTCTGTTGAAAATTAAAGATTACTGACAGAGCCATAAGAAAATATTGCTTTATTTATCTGATCATATTGTAATATATTTGTTAGGTTTTCAGTAGGTTCAATTAGGTTCACTAGACTATATGCGTCATTTAAAAATTTTTCAATGAACATTCGAACAGTCCGGCCCTCGTCTTGTAGCTGATTTTTTTATTTGGCCCTCCGTCCATTTGACTTTGACACCCCTGCCATACACTATTTACTTTTTGTCCAGACAGAATCAGATACATGGTCTACATATACAGAGACAGAGGGTCACCAGGCCCAGGCCACCAAGGGCCCTCCCGTACCACCGGCCCTGTCCCAGGCCCCCTAGGGCCCTCCCGTACCACCGGCCCTGTCCCAGCTCCCCTAGGGCCCTCCCGTACCTCCGGCCCTGTCCCAGGCCCCCTAGGGCCCTCTTGTACCATTCCCTGTCCCAGGCCCCCTAGGGCCCTCCCGTACCACCGGCCCTGTCCCAGGCCCCCTAGGGCCCTCCCGTACCACCGGCCCTGTCCCAGGCCCCCTAGGGCCCACTCAAACTCCACCACTCAGCCATCCTCAGGTCTCTACCACTCAGCCATCCTCAGGACTCTACCACTCAGCCATCCTCAGGTCTCTACCACTCAGCCATCCTCAGGTCTCCACCACTCAGCCATACTCAGGTCTCTACTACTCAGCCATCCTCAGGTCTCTACCACTCAGCCATCCTCAGGTCTCTACTACTCAGCCATCCTCTGGTCTCTACTACTCAGCCATCCTCAGGTCTCTACTACTCAGCCATTCTCAGGTCTCTACCACTCAGCCATCCTCAGGTCTCCACCACTCAGCCATCCTCAGGTCTCTACCACTCAGCCATCCTCAGGACTCTACCACTCAGCCATCCTCAGGTCTCTACCACTCAGCCATCCTCAGGACTCTACCACTCAGCCATCCTCAGGTCTCTACTACTCAGCCGTCCTCAGGTCTCCACCACTCAGCCATCCTCAGGTCTCTACCACTCAGCCTTCCTCAGGTGTCCACCACTCAGCCATCCTCAGGTCTCTACCACTCAGCCATCCTCAGGTCTCTACTACTCAGCCATTCTCAGGTCTCTACCACTCAGGCATCCTCAGGATTCTACTACAAAGCCATCCTCAGGTCTCTACCACTCAGCCATCCTCAGGTCTCTACCACTCAGCCATCCTCAGGTCTCTACTACTCAGCCATCCTCAGGTCTCTACCACTCAGCCATCCTCAGGTCTCTACCACTCAGCCATCCTCAGGTCTCTACTACTCAGCCATCCTCAGGTCTCTACCACTCAGCCATCCTCAGGGCTCTACCACTCAGCCGTCCTTAGGTCTCTACTACTCAGACATCCTCAGGTCTCTACCACTCAGTCATCCTCAGGTCCCCATCACTCAGCCATCCTCAGGTCTCTACCACTCAGCCGTCCTCAGGTCTCTACTACTCAGCCGTCCTCAGGTCTCTACCACTCAGCCGTCCTCAGGTCTCTACTACTCAGCCGTCCTCAGGTCTCTACTACTCAGCCACACACACTGATACTGACACACTTCACGTACACATATACACACACACTCATTCACCCATGCTCAGTCACTCAATACAGTATGTAGCCCTTTTATCTGATCATGTCTGGACAGAGAAAGTATAAGGCCCCTCCCAGCCACATTCCCTGGACCCCAGGGCACTCCCACACCAAATTCCCCTGGCCCAGGCTCCCTAGGTCCCTCCCATACCACATTCCATAGCCCAGGCCACCTAGAGCCCTCCAACACAATCGGCCCTGTCTCAGACCCCCTAAGGCCCTCCCATGCCACCTCAGGCCCCATAGGGCCCTCCCATACCACCGGCCCTGCCTCAGGCCCCGTAGGGCCCTCCCATACCCCAGGCCCTGTCTCAGACCCCCTAAGGCCCTCCCATACCACCGGCCCTGCATCAGGCCCCGTAGGGCCCTCCCATACCCCAGGACCTGTCTCAGACCCACTAGGGCCCTCCCATACCCCAGGCCCTGTCTCAGACCCCCTAAGGCCCTCCCATACCACCGGCCCTGCCTCAGGCCCCGTAAAACCCTCCCATAACAACGACCCTGCCTCAGGCCCCGTAGGGCCCTCCCATACCAACGGCCCTGGTCCAGGCACCCATACTGTCCCAAGTGACACCCTATTCCCTATATAGTGCACTAACTTTGACCGGGGCCCATAAAGTGCCACGATACAGCATCTTCTAAATGTGTGTTGAGAAACACTTCCTCCTGGTGGAGAACCGAGGAAGTGCACCTAAACCATCTAAACTAGTCACTTATAACAGTATCATTACCATCTGTCTGATATCAAATGGTTCATAGCAAAGTGTTGTTGAAGTGGTTGAAGACAGGTGCAGGTGTATAGAGCTGTAGTCAGTATTATATGAGAGGATCAGAGAGGGTTTTTGTAGAGGAGAGAGGGTATAGTGAAACACTGTGCTTCACTAGCAGCACAGAAATACACTGCACTGTCTTCAGCTTCTGGCACTTTGGGAAAATGTAGATACGCCATTTTATTAGCTGCAGCATCTCCACTGACATCAAAACGCCCTTTAAAGGAATCTTCCACCGTTGGACTGGTGAATCTCACATACCCAATGAGTGTCAGAGCAGTGTTTTGGGCTGACTGTTGGTACCACAGTATCATGATGTAATCTGAAACAGTGTGGCTGCAGGTGAGATTAACTTTGTCTTCAGGTCCTGTTAGTATTGCAGTAGGAGTCTGGTGAACTTTGTCTGTTTGTGACAGCCCTGTGGATGAAAACAGACCATCTGAAATATACAGTATTACTCAGCATATTGACAGCAATATATTTCAGTAGTAAATCTATCTTTCATGAGGGATTTAATACCTGTCACCCATAGTGGTAGAGTTGCTACATGTATGAGAAGCTTGATCATGTTGATGGTTCTGGAAAGAAGAGTCACATGGACAAGGAGAAAGGGTTTTCAGATAGTCAGAGATGTCATGTCATCTAGTAGGAGTGTCAAATGTATGTCAGCATCCCAAATGGCACCCTATTCCCTTTCTAGTGCACTACTTTAGACCAGAGCCCATAGGGGGGAGAGGAGAATAAGTCAATAGAGAAGGGGAGCTGAACTGAGCTGCCGGAGGGGAAGGAAATGACATCACTTTGACGTCAGAACTTGTGTTGATATTCAAGCAGATCCCTTGTTCACCTACAGGTCTCCTGTTCAACTTAAAGGTGTATTGTGGAACATACCGGTATCTACATCATTAAAGGATTTGTCTTTTTATATAGATAGAAATGGAGTAATGGAATTTGACATTGTAACATTGAATAATGTATGTGAAAGGGTTTTCCTGGGGTGAAGTAGAGGCGGACCAAAACGCAGCGTGGTGGTTATTCATGTTTTTTAATAAAGACACTAGACATGAATAAACTAACAAAAACAATAAAAGTGGAAAACCAAAAACAGCCCTATCTGGTGCAAAACACAGAGACAGGAACAATCACCCACAAACACATAGTGAAACCCAGGCTACCTAAATATGGTTCCCAATCAGAGACAATGACTAACACCTGCCTCTGATTGATAACCATATCAGGCCAAACATAGAACTAGACAAACTAGACATGTAACATAGAATGCCCACTCAGATCACACCCTGACCAACCAAAACATAGAAACATACAAAGCAAACTATGGTCAGGGTGTGACAGTATGTTAATGAGTGGTGACACTAAACTGTAAATACTGGTAAACTGTACCAGGACAGATATCACCTCATGCCATCATCCATCTGTGTTTATTCATTGGCACTGAGTCAAAGTCAAACCTCAGATGCAGGTGTTCTGAGCCGTGGTCTAATATTACCATCAGACAGGGTTTTAGTAGAGAACAGGAGGAAGTCTACATCACTGTGTTGGCTGGCTGCACAGTAATAAACTGCACTGTGTTCAGGTCCTCTCAGACTCACTAGATGAAGATAAGCCTCTTTCCCACCGTCTCCACTCACATTGAAGTGCTTTTCAAATGATTTCTCCATGGTTATTGACTTGTAATTTGCATAACCAATGAGTTTCATAGCAGTGTCTCCTGCTGACTGTTTGTACCATAGTATCACGTAGTAGTTAGGGATCGTATGGCTGCAGGTGAGTTGAACGTCTCCTCCAGGACCTTCTGTTAGTGCCACAGGCCTCTGATGAACCATGCTACTAAACAACTGTCCTGTGGACAGAGAGAGAAAGGAGAGGAGAGAGAGAGGAGAGGGAGAGAGAGAAGAGGGGAGAGAAGGAGAGAGAGAGAGGAGAGAGGTAGAGAAAGGATATTTTATTCAGTTTGATGACATTCGTAGTATCGTTAGGCTTCTCATCGTAAGTGATTTAATACCTGTCACCCAGAGTGGTAGAGCTGCCAGGTGAATCAGAACTCTGAACATCATGATGAAGAAAAAGATAACGATGAAGATGATGAATATGCTGAGGAAGACGATGATTATGTGATATGAGTGTCTCCTGGGTGAAGCTCTGAGGTGAAAGGAGATTGGCTGTTGTAGTAGCATGTTTCCTTCAGGGTGGTTGATAGTGACAGTGTTAGAGGGAGTGTCAGGAAGCCTGTACTGTAAAGCTTGCTAATAGGACCTCACTGTAAACATGACTGATTACATGATCATGACAATGAACCCATCAGACATTAGAAGAACTAGAGTTAGAGGTCCCCCTACAGTATATGATGAAACCATCAGACATTAGAATAACTAGAGTTTAGAGGTCCCCCTACAGTATGTGATGAGACCATCTCTTTACATATTATATTACATCCTGTTGAAATACTGGGGTTTTTGTGCAGCTGTACTTGTTGTCTGTATCACTGTGTTGACTCACAGCACAGTAGTACATTCCACTGTCTCCTGCCTCCAACTTCTTCACTGTGAAATATCCACTCTCAGCTACAGCCTTAACAGTTGGATATTTGTCTTTACTGAAGTCTCCATATTCTGGATCGCTGTAACTACTTGTGTAAACTACCTGCTTCATTCCCTCTCCTGGAAGCTGTCTGTACCAGTACATCTGGGTGTAGGTAGCTCCCTTAGTGTGACTGCAGTTAATCTGAGCATCACTGTCTTTCAGTTCCCAGAGTATGGTGGGTGTCTGAGTGACTTCACTCCCCTCAACAAGACCTGTAAGGATACAGTGAGAATGAAATCAACAGAGTTAGGTACAGTTAGACCTGAATACATCAAGACTCAGGAACATATGCTTGGAAACATCAATATCTATAACTAGAGAAGTCCTTCATTGTAAATAAGAATTTTGTTCTTAACTTTCCTGGTTAAATAAATGAAACATTATGAAACTGTACCTGCAGCACAGAGCAGTGAGACAGTAACAGTGAAGAGAAATGTGAACATGTTTGATCACGTTATATGTGAGAGCGCTGGAAAGAGTCTGGTATCAATGTATATAAAACAAGAGGAGTGTCACATAGATGAATAGATGACAATCAGTAGACCACGGCAGGTTCCACCATATTCAACATGTCAGTGAAGTGGGAGGGACTGATGATCTGAATACATCATGCTAATTAGTGGTTCAGACTGTAGAGACATTCACATTGTTATAGTTAGAGGTCCCCCTACAGTCCATGATGAGACCATCAGCTCTTTACATATTATATTCTATCCTATAGAGCTCGCCAGCTTGTAGTACTAAGAGATGGAAATGAGTCAGCATTTTCTACCTCTGGTTCGTTGACCCTTGCTATGGGAGAAATGAAGGGGGGAAATAATGGGGTTTTGGGATATAAGGTCTGAAATTAACAAAGGCTTTGTAGATCTTATACATTTTGTTCTGTTCAATAACTTAAAACCTCTCTGGGCTCGGGTCTAGTTTCCTGAATTTCAGTAAATCAGTCTTTTGGCGTGCGAGCAGATGTTGCGCTAACGAATTTGCCTTTCCCATTGAACATACTTCTTTCCGTATGAAATATTATAGTTTATTAACATTTTAGATAGATGAATAGAAACATCATTTGACTTGTTTGGACGAAGTTTAGTGGTTGCTTTTTGGACTCCTTTGTCTGTCTGTTGAGAATTACTGAAATCAATGCCGCCAACTAAACTGACTTTTTGGGATATAAAGAAGGATTTTATCGAACAAAACGACCATTCATGTTGTAGCTGGGACCCTTGGGATTGCAAAAGAGGAAGATCTTCAGAGGAAAGTGATTTATTTTATTGCTATTTGTGATTTTGTGAAGGCTGTGCTGGTTGAAAAATATGTTGATGTGGGGCGCCGTCAACAGACAATTGCATGGTATATTTTTTTTATTTTTACAACGCAGTTAGATTAAAAAGAAATTAAGCTTTTAAATGATATAAGACACTTGTACGTTCATGAATGTGTAATATTACAAATATTTATTTGAATTGTGCGCCCTCCAATTTCACCGGATGTTGTCGGCTTTGTCCCGGGACACCTAGCCCTAATTAGCAATCAGTGCTATGGCAACATAACCATATAACCTGCATACAGATTCATATGAAGGGATTTAATACAAAGACCAATATTATTAATATGAATAGTAAAGAGAACTGGTCCCAATACTGACCCCTGTGGTACACCTAATATCCTGGAAACTAGACTCAACACCATCAGAACGCACACATTGTGTCCTGTCTGTCAGATAGCTCTTAAACCATTTGCAAGACTTATTGTCCAGGCCCATTTCAGACAGATTTTGAATGAGTAGGGAATGGTCAATGGTGTTGAATGCCTTGGAAAAGTCTATTAATATTGCAGCACAATGATTTTGATCATCTATGCAATTTAAAACATCTAAAACCCAGCACAACAGCTGAAACAGCGTTGCCAAAGATATTAGAGAATTTTATTTTATTTTTCCCGAGTAAATTACGTTATTTTACTCAGTTCTGTGTCCTGCGCCTGACTCCAATCTCATCTCTGCACAACTGACACCTGACACAGGCCGATTCCGGGGAGAGTTACCTGGCCCAAATGTATTACATGGGGCTCGGGCAGATTCCGGGGAGAGATATCTGGCCCTAATGTATTACTAGGGACCTGGGCCAATTGTGGCAACTCTCTGACAGATGATTATATGGGCTGATTTATGTAATTAACATTTCATTATTGATTTTTCCGTATTTTCTCATTGTATCTGTGATCAAAATATACAATTAACATTTAAGAGAAATCTTTTAAGAGGCCTGTGTTGTATTTTAGTATTTTGATGCTTTGTGCTAGACAATTGATAAGCAATAAGATCTTTGTGGATGGAGCCTCCTGAGTGGCGCAGTAGTCGAAAACACTGCATTTCAGTGCAAATTGTGTTGCTACAGATGCTGGTTCAAGACCTGTGCCGCCACCAGGACACCCATGAAGCGATGCACAATTGGAGTCGTCCGACTTAGGGCAGGATTTGGTCGGCCGGGATGTCCTTGTCCCATCACTCTTTAGCGACTCCTCTGGCTGGCCGGGGGCATGCACACTGACACTGCTGATACCACAGTATGGTGTTGTAGCTGGGGAGAGTGTGTTCCACCTGCTGATACCACAGTATGGGGTTGTAGCTGGGGAGAGTGTGTTTCACCTGCTGATACCACAGTATGGTGTTGTAGCTGGGGAGAGTGTGTGAACATGACATGAGAGCATTTTCTCCAGAACTCTGAAATACTGAAGATGGAGACTGAAGAACGCTGGAACAGAGCAGTTCACCTGTTACAGAAGAGGAGAGAGAGACCTGTTTGTTATAACTATTGTAGTGTTTCAGGAAATATATGGAATTATAGATTATTTTAGACGGTATCTAATCTGTATTCCAGAATAATCAAGAGATTCACGTTCAAAGGTCCAGATGAACCTTCAAAAGGACATGGATCTTCAACTCTCAGACTCCTTACTACACACCATAGTTTACTGTGGTACTGTGTCTGGTGAGTCCACATGGATTAGTTGAGCTGTAACTCCACCTACAGGAAATACATGATATCATACCATACTGTATCATGGTCTCCTGTATATCAGAGGGAACCTCCCCTTTCTATTAGACCAGCTGGTGAGTGTTTTGGCATTGAATCAGAGTCAGATACAGTGTGATGTTAATACAGGTGTGATTAGTCTACAGTACACCAGGGAGGAGGTTTTTGTAGAGCAGAGAGGGAGATCTGATGCACTGTGTAAACTAGCAGCACAGTAATACACAGCACTGCTATTTGGAGTTAGTTGATTGATGGTTAAGGTGCTGGTACCACCTGCATTAGCATCTCCTTCTATATCAAATCCAGCCTCAGGAAATCCAGTTTTTGCTGTCATGTATCCTAAAAACACAAATTCTCTGTAGTTGGATTGCTTGTACCAGAGGATACGATTATAGGTTGATATACTATGTGAACACTCCATCTTAGCCAACTCTCCCTGGTTCTTGTACAGGCCTGCAGGTATTTGGTGAACCTGGTTACTGAGAGAAGAAACTGGAGAGAGAGACACAGAGAGAGAGAGAGCGAGAGAGAGAGGTGAAACAACAGATAGAGAAACATATTCACTTGAAACACATAAAAATGATCAAATGAGGATATTAGTAGTTGATGAAATCAATGATCTGAATACCTGCAGCCCAGGCTGTGTAACCCATGGTGATGGAGATAAGAATTCTGATCATGTTGACTCACTGTTAAGGAGACAGAAAGAATGAGACAGACAAACCACTCCACGTGAATTAGATGTGGCTTCTCATCAACTCATCTCAGTGATCTTATAGAGGGATGCTGCCTCCTTATGAGAACATCTAAAACATCAGAGACCTGAGATGAACCCTGCAGGAGGAGTCTATATGGGACAGGAAGCAGGGTTTAGTAGAGCAGAGAGGGAGACCTGATGCACTGTTATCTGGAGGTAGTTGATTGATGGTTAAAGGAAATATTCATCCATTCTGAATGTTCTATTGTTTTATCTCTGAGTGAGGTCCTATCGATGCCATGGGTCATTTCATGTTTTAATGTGTATCAGAGTTGTTGTCATTCAAGCAGGCAGACATTGGTCTGGTGTGACGTAGTACTGTGATAAAGTGATGAAGAGTGGCCCACCTCCCGGCCCGCTCAGTGATCACTTGGCTACACAGCTGATGCCTTCCGCACTCTTCCCCAACACTGCATGAACTACACTAGTCCACCGGATCCTTGCAGTAAGCTCTGGACCTTTGCATCGGATCATCGCTGCTAGCTAGCTGCTACTGAGTGGCTATAGTGGCTAACGCCCCTGTCCTGAAGTTGTCACCAGTTAGCCGTGAGCCAGGCACATCTCACAGCTAGCAAACAAAATTTCTACAACCACAATACTTTTTTCGCCAACTGGCCTGGACCCTTTGCCGACACGAAGCCCCGCCGTTCCACCACAACTGGTCTGCCGACGTAACTCCATCCGCTGTGCCCCCAACCGGCCTTTGCCAGACGTCGGAGCAGGCGCTTCTACTAGCCCCAGTCTGCCAACTTTAAACGCTGTGTCCCCAGCTTGCTAGGTAGTAGACGTCGGAGCAGGCGGTTCTACTAGCCCCAGTCTGCCAACTTTAAACGCTGTGTCCCCAGCTTGCTAGGTAGTAGACGTCGGAGCAGGCGCTTCTACTAGCCCCAGTCTGCCAACTTTAAACGCTGTGTCTCCAGCTTGCTAGGTAGTAGACGTCAGAGCATGTGCTTCTACTAACCCCGGCCTGCTAACTTTAAACGCTGTGTCCCCAGCTTGCTAGGTAGTAGACTTGGGAGCAGGCGCTTCTACTAGCCCCGTTCTGCTAACTTTAAACGCTGTGTCCCCAGCTTGCTAGGTAGTAACGACAACCCAGCGGCATCCCTGTTCCATCTATTGCTGTTCACTGGACCCTATGATCACCTGGCTACATAGCTCACGCTGCTGGACTGTTCATGAATCACGGTACTCCATTTTGTTTATTTGTTGTTTATCTGTTGCCCCTAGCCTCCAACTCAGGCCCTGTGTGTAGTTAACTGACCCTATCTGCTCTTTTATCTCCCTTTTACCTGTTGTTGTTGTCTTAGCTGATTAGCTGCTGTTGTCTTACCCGTTGTTGTCTTAGATAGCTTTCCCAATCAACACCTGTGATTGCTTTATGCCTCCCATTATGTCTCTCTCAAATGTCAATATGTCTTGAATATTGTCGTTTAGGATAGTTATCATTGTTTTAGATTACTGCGGAGCGCCTAGTCCAACTCAACATGCCTCTGATACCTCCTCCCAGCCATACTCATGTCTCTACCTCTCATTCATCCTCAGGGCTCTACCACTCAACCATCCTCAGGTCTCTACTACTCAGCCATCCTCAGGTCTCTACCACTCAGCCATCCTCAGGCTTCTATCACTCAGCCATCCTCAGGTCTCTACCACTCAGCCATCCTCAGGTCTCTACCACTCAGCCATCCTCAGGTCTCTACCACTCAGCCATCCTCAGGTCTCTACCACTCAGCCATCCTCAGGTCCCCACCACTCAGCCATACTCAGGGCTCTACCACTCAGCCATCCTCAGGTCTCTACCACTCAGCCATCCTCAGGTCTCTACCACTCAGCCATCCTCAGGTCTCTACCACTTAGCAATCCTCAGGTCTCTACTACTCAGCCATCCTCAGGTCTCTACCACTCAGCCATCCTCAGGTCTCTACCACTCAGCCATCCTCAGGTCTCTTCTACTCAGCCATCCTCAGGTCTCTACCACTCAGCCATCCTCAGGTCTCTACCACTCAGCCATCCTCAGGTCTCTACTACTCAGCCATCTTCAGGTCTCTACCACTCAGCCATCCTCAGGTCTCTACCACTCAGCCATCCTCAGGTCTCTACCACTCAGCCATCCTCAGGTCTCTACTACTCAGCCATCCTCAGGTCTCTACCACTCAGCCATCCCCAGGTCTCTACCACTCAGCCATCCTCAGGTCTCTGCCACGCAGCCATCCTCAGATCTCTACTACTCAGCCCCACACACTGATACTGAGACACTTCACATACACATATACACACACACTCATTCACCCATGCTCAGTCACTCAAGACAGTATGTAGCCCTTGTATCTGATCATGTCTGGACAGAGAAAGTATGAGGGCCCTCCCATACCACATTCCCTGGCCCAGTCTCCCTAGGTCCCTCTCATACCACATTTCATAGCCCAGGCCACCTAGGGCCCTCCAACACCACCGGCCCTGTCTCAGACACCCTAAGGCCCTCCCATTCCACCGGCCCTGCCTCAGACCCCCTAGGGCCCTCCCATACCACCGGCCCTGGTCCAGGCACCCATACTGTCCCAAGTGACACCCTATTCCCTATATAGTGCACTAACTTTGACCGGGGCCCACATAGTGCCACGATACAGCATCTTCTAAATGTGTGTTGAGAAACACTCCCTCCTGGTGGAGAACTGAGGAAGTGCACCTACACCATCTAAACTAGCCACTTATAACAGTATCATTACCATCTGTCTGATATCAAATGGTTCATAGCAAAGTGTTGTTGAAGTGGTTGAAGACAGGTGCAGGTGTATAGAGCTGTAGTCAGTATTATATGAGAGGATCAGAGAGGGTTTTTGTAGAGGAGAGAGGGTATAGTGAAACACTGTGCTTCACTAGCAGCACAGAAATACACTGCACTGTCTTCAGCTTCTGGCACTTTGGGAAAATGTAGATACGCCATTTTATTAGCTGCAGCATCTCCACTGACATCAAAACGCCCTTTAAAGGAATCTTCCACCGTTGGACTGGTGTATCTCACATACCCAATGAGTTTCAGACCAGTGTTTTGGGCTGACTGTTGGTACCACAGTATCATGTCGTAACTTGAAACAGTGTGGCTGCAGGTGAGATTAACTTTGTCTTCAGGTCCTTGTAGTATTGCAGTAGGAGTCTGGTGAACTTTGTCTGTTTGTGACAGCCCTGTGGATGAAAACAGACCATATGAAATATACAGTAATACTCTGCATATTGACAGCAATATATTTCAGTAGTAAATCTATCTTTCATGAGGGATTTAGTACCTGTCACCCATAGTGGTAGAGTTGCTACATGTATGAGAAGCTTGATCATGTTGATGGTTCTGGAGAGAAGAGTCACATGGACAAGGAGAAAGGGTTTTCAGATAGTCAGAGATGTCATGTCATCTAGTGGGAGTGTCAAATGTATGTCAGCATCCCAAATGGCACCCTATTCCCTTTCTAGTGCACTACTTTAGACCAGAGCCCATAGGGGGGAGAGGAGAATAAGTCAATAGAGAAGGGGAGCTGAACTGAGCTGCCGGAGGGGAAGGAAATGACATCACTTTGACGTCAGAACTTGTGTTGATATTCAAGTGTAACAGTATAACTTTAGACCTTCCCCTCACCCATACCCGGGCACGAACCAGGGACCCTCTGCACACATCAACAACAGTCACCCTCGAAGCATCGCTACCCATCGCTCCACAAAAGCCGCGGCTTTTGCAGAGCAAAGGGAACTACTACTTCAAGGTCTCAGAGCAAGTTACGTCACCGATTGAAACGCTATTTAGCGCACACCACCGCTAACTAAGCTAGCGTTTCACATCCGTTACACAAACAGATCCCTTGTTCACCTACAGGTTCAACTTAAAGGTGTATTGTTGAACATACCGGTATCTAAACTGTAAATACTGGTAAACTGTACCAGGACAGATATCACCTTATGCCATCATCCATCTATGTTTATTCATTGGCACTGAGTCAAAGTCAAACCTCAGATGCAGGTGTTCTGAGCCGTGGTCTAATATTACCATCAGACAGGGTTTTAGTAGAGAACAGGAGGAAGGCTACATCACTGTGTTGGCTGGCTGCACAGTAATAAACTGCACTGTGTTCAGGTCCTCTCAGACTCACTAGATGAAGATAAGCCTCTTTCTCACCGTCTCCACTCACATTGAAGTGCTTTTCAAATGATTTCTCCATGGTTATTGACTTGGTATATGCATAACCAATGAGTTTCATAGCAGTGTCTCCTGCTGACTGTTTGTACCATAGTATCACGTAGTAGTTAGGGATCGTATGGCTGCAGGTGAGTTGAACATCTCCTCCAGGACCTTCTGTTAGTGCCACAGGCCTCTGATGAACCATGCTACTAAACAACTGTCCTGTGGACACAGCGAGGGAGGGAGAGAGAGGGGAGAGAGAAGAGGGGAGAGAAGGAGAGGAGAGAGAGAGGGAGAAGGAAGAGGGGAGAGACGGAGAGAGAGAAACATAGAGAGAGAAGATGTGAGAGAAAGGATATTTTATTCAGTTTGATGACATTCGTAGTATCGTTAGGCTTCTCATCGTAAGTGATTTAATACCTGTCACCCAGAGTGGTAGAGCTGCCAGGTGAATCAGAACTCTGAATATCATGATGAAGAAAAATATTATGATGATGATGAAGATGATGAATATGCTGAGGAAGACGATGATGATGAGGATGTGATATGAGTGTCTCCTGGGTGAAGCTTTGAAGTGAAAGGAGATTGGCTGTTGCAGTAGCATGTTTCCTTCAGGGTGGTGGATAGTGACAGTGTTAGAGGGAGTGTCAGGAAGCCTGTTCTGTAAAGCTTGCTCATAGGACCTCACTGTGAACATGACTGATTACATGATCATGACAATGAACCCATCAGACATTAGAAGAACTAGAGTTAGAGGTCCCCCTACAGTATGTGGTGAGACCATCAGACATTAGAACAACTAGAGTTAGAGGTCCCCCTACAGTATGTGATGAGACCATCAGACATTAGAAGAACTAGAGTTAGAGGTCCCCTACAGTATGTGATGAGACCATCAGACATTAGAACAACTAGAGTTAGAGGTCCCCCTACAGTATGTGATGAGACCATCAGACATTAGAACAACTAGAGTTAGAGGTCCCCCTACAGTATGTGATGAGACCCTCAGACATTAGAAGACCTAGAGTTAGAGCTACAGTATGTGATGAAACCATCTCTTTACATATTATATTACATCCTGTTGAAATACTGGGGTTTTTGTGCAGCTGTACTTGTTGTCTGTATCACTGTGTTCACTCACAGCACAGAAGTAGATTCCACTGTCTCCTGTCTCCAACTTCTTCACTGTGAAAGATCCACTCTCAGCTACAGCCTTAACAGTTGGGTATTTGTCTTTACTGAATTCCCCTGAATAGTCAGGTTGAGAACTGGGAGTAATGAAGACTACCTGCTTCATTCCTTCTCCTGGAAGCTGTCTGTACCAGTACATCTGGAAGTAGCTAGATCCCTTAGTGTGACTGCAGTTCATCTGAGCATCACTGTCTTTCAGTTTCCAGAGTATGGTGGGTATCTGAGTGACTTCACTCCCCTCAACAAGACCTGTAAGGACACAGTGAGAATGAAATCAATAGAGTTAGGAACAAATAGACCTGAATACATCAAGACTCAGGAACATATGCTTGGAAACATCAATATCTATAACTAGAGAAGTCCTTCATTGTAAATAAGAATTTTGTTCTTAACTTTCCTAGTTAAATAAATGAAACATTATGAAACTGTACCTGCAGCACAGAGCAGTGAGACAGTAACAGTGAAGAGAAATGTGAACATGTTTGATCACGTTATATGTGAGAGTGCTGGAAAGAGTCTGGTATCAATGTATATAAAACAAGAGGAGTGTCACATAGATGAATAGATGACAATCAGTAGACCACGGCAGGTTCCACCATATTCAACATGTCAGTGAAGTGGGAGGGACTGATGATCTGAATACATCATGCTAATTAGCTGTTCAAACTGTAGAGACATTCACATTGTTAAAGTTAGAGGTCCCCCTACAGTCCATGATGAGACCATCAGCTCTTTACAGATTATATTCTATCCTATAGAGCTCGCCAGCTTGTAGTACTAAGAGATGGAAATGAGTCAGCATTTTCTACCTCTGGTTTGTTGACCCTTGCTATGGGAGAAATGAAGGGGGGGAAATAATGGGGTTTTGGGATATAAAGATGGATTTTATCGAACAAAACGAACCACTCAGGTTGTAGCTGGGACCCTTGGGATTGCAAAAGAGGAAGATCTTCAAAGGTAAGTGATTTATTTGATCACTATTTGTGATTTTGTGAAGCCTGTGCTGGTTGAAAAATATGTTAATGTGGGGCGCCGTCCTCAGACAATCGCATGGTATGCTTTCGCCGTAAAGCTAGACTAGACTCAACACCATCAGAATGCACACATTGTGTCCTGTCTGTCAGATAGTTCTTAAACCATTTGCAAGACTCATTGTCCAGGCCCATTTCAGACAGTTTTTGAATGAGTAGCGAATGTTCAATGGTGTTGAATGTCTTGGAAAAGTCTAGAAATATGGCAGCACAATGAGATTTATGATCTATGCAATTTAAAACATAATCTAAAACAAGTATAACAGCTGAAACAGCATTGCCAAATATATTACAGAAAGGAGACAGGAATCTCATTGGTGTACAAAACACCCCACCCAGAATATTATCGACCAGTTTATAAAATGTTGTCATGCTGCGTCACGCAGTTGCTAAACTAACCATCACACAATCCCTTCTCAAAGTCGGGAAATGAGTCGAGAAAATGTCCTATTTTCCTCAAAGTACGTATTGTCACGATCCCTAAGCTATACAATATTAGAGATATCAAGTTTATTATCTGCAAAATTGTACTTCTTGTTGACGAAATTCATGCTTATGTATACCCCATCATGGTAGATATCCCAGCTAGCAAAGTGGATCTGGGTCGATTCCGCCTGAGAGTTAAACTCGGCCGACGTCATGTGGCCCGAGTCTGGGCCGCCTTCGGCAGTATTACTTACGGCTAGGATGTGGGGATTGAGCTCGGGACAATACCGGTGTGAGTTATCTGGCCCAAATGTATTACTTGGTTCTTGGGCCGATTGTGGCTTCACTCTGGCAGATGATTAAACGGGCTGCTTTACATCATTAATATTTCATTATTTATTTTTCCATATTTTCAAATTGTTTCTGTGCAGAAAAACTACAATTAACATTTAAATTCAATTCTTTAAGAGTCCTGTGTAGTATTTTAGTATTTTGATACTTTGTGCAAGACAATTGATAAACATTAAGAACTTTGTGGATGTGTAACAGTATAATTTTAGACCGTCCCCTCGCCCATACCCGGGCGCGAACTAGGGACCTTCTGCACACATCAACAGTCACCCTCGAAGCATCGTTACCCATCGCTCCACAAAAGCCGCGGCCCTTGCAGAGCAAGGGGAACTACTACTTCAAGGTCTCAGAGCAAGTGACGTCACTGATTGAAACGCTAGTTAGCGCCCACGCTAACTAAGCTAGCCGTTTCACATCCGTTACACTCACCCCCCTTTTGACCTTCCTCCTTTTTTTCCGCAGCAACCAGTAATCCGGGTCAACAGCATCAATGTAACAGTATAAATTTAGACCGTCCCCTCGCCCATACCCGGGAGCGAACCAGGGACCTTCTGCACACATCAACAACTGACTCCTACGAAGCGTCGTTACCCATCGCTCCACAAAAGCCACGGCCCTTGCAGAGCAAGGGGAACTACTACTTCAAGGTCTCAGAGCAAGTGACGTCACTGATTGAAACGCTAGTTAGCGCCCACGCTAACTAAGTTAGCCGTTTCACATCCGTTACAGATGGAGCCTCCCGAGTGGTGCAGCGGTCTAGGACACTGCATCGTAGTGCAAACTTCGTTGCTACAGATGCTGGTTCGAGACCTGTGCCAGTCATGACTGGGTGACCTTTGAGGATACGTACAATTTGCCCAGTTATTGGAGGGTTTGGACGGCAGGGATGTCCTGGTCCACTACCGTGACACCTGTGGTGGGCCGGGCACATGCACGCTGAGACGGTCACCAGACACAAAATGTTTTTTTTTTGTGGATGAGTATAATATGTATGTACAAAATAGCAATATTTAAAATGACTAAATCGAGTAATATTGTACACATTTTTAAAATGTGTTTTGTGTCGCTTCTGGGGAGATTCTGGTAAGATGCCGGCAAAGTTGGCTGAATTCTGGTAGAAAGACGTTGGCCGTTGCACTTGGGCTGATTCCTCATTGCTATCTGGGAAATCAGAGCAGCTTCAGTCTCTAGGTCTACCCCATCATGGAGTGTGTTCCAACAGATACCACAGTATGGTGTCGTAGCTGGGGAGAGTGTGTTCCACCTGCTGATACCACAGTATGGTGTTGTAGCTGGGGAGAGTGTGTTCTACCTGCTGATACCACAGTATGGTGTTGTAGCTGGGGAGAGTGTGTTCCACCTGCTGATACCACAGTATGGTGTTGTAGCTGGGGAGAGTGTGTTCCACCTGCTGATACCACAGTATGGTGTTGTAGCTGGGGAGAGTGTGTTCCACCTGCTGATACCACAGTATGGTGTTGTAGCTGGGGAGAGTGTGTTCCACCTGCTGATACCACAGTATGGTGTTGTAGCTGGGGAGAGTGTGTTCCACCTGCTGATACCACAGTATGGTGTTGTAGCTGGGGAGAGTGTGTTCCACCTGCTGATACCACAGTATGGTGTTGTAGCTGGGGAGAGTGTGTTCTACCTGCTGATACCACAGTATGGTGTTGTAGCTGGGGAGAGTGTGTTCTACCTGCTGATACCACAGTACGGTGTTGTAGCTGGGGAGAGTGTGTGAACAGAACAGGACAGCAGTTTCTCCAGAACTCTGAAATACTGAAGATGGAGACTGAAGAACGCTGGAACAGAGCAGTTCACCTGTTACAGAAGAGGAGAGAGAGACCTGTTTGTTATAACTACTGTAGTCATTCAGGAAATATATGGAATTATAGATTATTTTAGATGGTATCTAACCTGTGATCAAGAATAATCAAGAGATTCAGGTTAATAGGTAGAAAATATCCAACAGTGAAAGATTGTTAGTTCAACACTGAGTCCAGATGAACCTTCAAAAGGACATGGATCTTCAACTCTCAGACTCCTTACTACACACCATAGTTTACTGTGGTACTGTGTCTGGTGAGTCCACATGGATTAGTTGAGCTGTAACTCCACCTACAGGAAAGACATGATATCATACCATACTGTATCATGGTCTCCTGTATATCAGAGGGAACCTCCCCTTTCTGTTAGACCAGCTGGTGAGTGTTTTGGCATTGAATCAGAGTCAGATACAGTGTGATGTTAATACAGGTGTGATTAGTCTACAGTACACCAGGGAGGAGGTTTTTGTAGAGCAGAGAGGGAGATCTGATGCACTGTGTAAACTAGCAGCACAGTAATACACAGCACTGCTATTTGGAGATAGTTGTTTGATGGTTAAGGTGCTGGTACCACCTGCATTAGCATCTCCTTCTATATCAAATCCAGCCTCAGGAAATGCCGTTTTTGCTGTCATGTATCCTAAAAGCATTAATTCCCTGTAGTTGGATTGCTTGTACCAGAGGATACGATTGTAGCCTGATATACGATGTGAACACTCCATCATAGCCGACTCTCCCTGGTTCTTGTACAGGGCTGCAGGTCTCTGGTGAACCTGATTACTCGGAGAGGAACCTGGAGAGAGAGACGGAGAGAGAGAGAGAGACAGAGAGAGGCAGAGATAGAAAAAGAGAGAGAAAGAGAGAGAGAGAGAGAGAGAGAGAGAGAGAGAGAGAGAGAGAGAGAGAGAGGTGAAACAACAGATAGAGAAACATATTCACTTGAAACATGAAAACCAATCAAATTAGGATATTATTAGTTGATGAAATCAATGATCTGAATACCTGCAGCCCAGGCTGTGTAACCCATGGTGATGGAGATAAGAATTCTGATCATGTTGACTCACTGTTAAGGAGACAGAAAGAATGAGACAGACAAACCATTCCATATGAATTAGAGGTGGCTTCTCATCAACTCATCTCAGTGATCTTATAGAGGGATGCTGCCTCCTTATGAGAACATCTAAAACATCAGAGACCTGAGATGAACCCTGCAGGAGGAGTCTATGTGGGACAGGAAGCAGGGTTTAATAGAGCAGAGAGGGAGATCTGATGCACTGATATCTGGAGGTAGTTGATTGATGGTTAAAGGAAATATTCACCTATTTTGAATGTTATGTTATTGTGGTAAAGTCTCTCTCAGTATTTTTTATTTATTTTTTATTTCACCTTTATTTAACCAGGTAGGCCAGGTGAGAACAAGTTCTCATTTACAGCTGTGACCTGGCCAAGCTAAATCACAGCAGTGTGACAGAAAACAACACAAAGTTACACATGGAATAAACAAAAGTACAGTCAATAACACAATAGAAAAATCTATATACAGTGTGTTCAAATGGAGTAAGGAGGTAAGGCAATAAATAGGCCAATAGTAGCAAAGTATTTACAATTTAGCAGATTAACACTGGAGTGATAGATGTGCAGATGATGATGTGCAAGTGGAAATACTGGTGTGCAAGAGAGCAGAAAAGTAAAGAAAACCAATAAGGGAATGAGGTAGGTAGTTGGATGGGCTATTTTACAGATGGGCTAAGTACTGCTGCAGCGATCGGTAACCTGCTCAGATAGCTTATGCTTAATTTTAGTGAGGGAGATACAAGTTTCCAATTTCAGCGAGTTTTTGCAATTCGTTCCAGTCATTGGCAGCAGAGAACTGGAAGGAAAGGCGGCCAATGGAGGCGTTAGCTTTAGGGATGACCAGTGGGATATACCTGCTGGAGCGCGTGCCATGGGTTGGTGTTGTTATGGTGACCAGTGAGCTAAGATAAGGCGGAGCTTTACCTAGCAAAGACTTATAGATGACCTGGAGCCAGTGGGTCTGGCAACGAATATGTAGCGAGGGCCAACCGCCGAGAGTATACAGGTCACAGTGGTGGGTGGTATATGGGGCTTTGGTGACAAAACGGATGGCCCTGTGATAGACTGCATACAGTTTGCTGAGTGGAGTGTTGGAGGCTTTTTTGTAAATCACATCACGGAAGTTGAGGATTGGTAGGACTGTCAATTTTACGTGGGTATGTTTGGCAGCATGAGTGAAGGAGGCTTTGTTGCGAAATAGGAAGCCGATTCTAGATTTAATTTTGGATTGGAGGTGCTTAATATGAGTCTGGAAGGTGAGTTTAAAGTCTAGCCAGACACCTAGGTATTTGTAGTTGTCCACAGATTCTAAGTCAGAACCGTCCAGAGTAGTGATGCTAGTCGGGCGACCGGGTGCGGGCAGAGATCGGTTGAAGAGCATGCATTTAAATTTACTCGCGTTTCAGAGCAGTTGGAGGCCACGGAAGGAGTGTTGTATGGCATTGAAGCTCGTTTGGAGGTTTGTTAACACAGTGTCCAAAGAGGGGCCAGATGTATACAGAATGGTGTCGTCTGCGTAGAGGTGGATCAAGGAATCACCCGCAGCAAGAGCGACATCATTGATATAAGAGAGAAAATAGTTGGCCTGAGAATTGAACCCTGTGGCACCCCCATAGAGACTGCCAGAGGTCCGGACAACAGGCCCTCCGATTTGACACATTGAACCCTATCTGAGAAATAGTTGGTGAACCAGCCGAGGCAGTCATTTGAGATACCAAGGCTGTTGAGTCTGCCAATAAGAATGTGGTGATTGACAGAGTCGAAAGCCTTGGCCAGGTCGATGAAGATGGCTGCATTGTCTTTTATCGATGGTGGTAATGATATCGTTTAGGACCTTGAGCATGGCTGAGGTCCACCCGTGACCAGCTCGGAAACCGGATTGCACAGCGAAGAAGGTAAGGTGGGATTCGAAATGGTCAGGGCCGCCTTTCGAAATGGTCATGGCCGCCTTTCCTTCCAGTTCTCTGCTACCAGTGACTGGAACGAATGGCAAAAATCGCTGAAACTGGAGACTCATATCTCCCTTTCTAGATTGAAGCACTTAGGGTTATTGTCCTGTTGGAAGGTAAACTTTTTCCCCAGTCTGAGGTCCTGAGCGCTCTGAGGCAGGTTTTCATCACTTTCTTTTGTTTTCTATTGTGTTATTGACTGTACGCTTGTTTATTCCATGTTTAACTTATTTTGGCCAGGTCGCAGTTGAAAATGAGATATTGTTCTCAATTAGCCTACCTGGTTAAAAAAAGGTGAAATAAAATAAATATCTAAAAAAAATACAGCATTTTCTAAATGTGTGTTGAGAAACACTCCCTCCTGGTGGAGAACTGAGGAAGTGCACCTAAACCATCTAAACTAGCCACTTATAACAGTATCATTACCATCTGTCTGATATCTAATGGTTCATAGCAAAGTGTTGTTGAAGTGGTTGAAGACAGGTGCAGGTGTATAGAGCTGTAGTCAGTATTATATGAGAGGATCAGAGAGGGTTTTTGTAGAGGAGAGAGGGTATAGTGAAACACTGTGCTTCACTAGCAGCACAGAAATACACTGCACTGTCTTCAGCTTCTGTCGCTTTGGGAAAATGTAGATACGCCATTTTATTAGCTGCAGCATCTCCACTGACATCAAAACGCCCTTTAAAGGAATCTTCCACCGTTGGACTGGTGAATCTCACATACCCAATGAGTTTCAGAGCAGTGTTTTGGGCTGACTGTTGGTACCACAGTATCATGTCGTATCTTGAAACAGTGTGGCTGCAGGAGAGATTAACTTTGTCTTCAGGTCCTGTTAGTATTGCAGTAGGAGTCTGGTGAACTTTGTCTGTTTGTGACAGCCCTGTGGATGAAAACAGACCATCTGAAAGATACAGTATTACTCAGCATATTGACAGCAATATATTTCAGTAGTAAATCTATCTTTCATGAGGGATTTAGTACCTGTCACCCATAGTGGTAGAGTTGCTACATGTATGAGAAGCTTGATCATGTTGATGGTTCTGGAGAGAAGAGTCACATGGACAAGGAGAAAGGGTTTTCAGATAGTCAGAGATGTCATGTCATCTAGTGGGAGTGTCAAATGTATGTTGGCATCCCAAATGGCACCCTATTCCCTTTCTAGTGCACTACTTTAGACCAGAGCCCATAGGGGGGAGAGGAGAATAAGTCAATAGAGAAGGGGAGCTGAACTGAGCTGCCGGAGGGGAAGGAAATGACATCACTTTGACGTCAGAACGTGTTGATATTCAAGCAGATCCCTTGTTCACCTACAGTTCTCCTGTTCAACTTAAAGGTGTATTGTCGAACATACCGGTATCTACATCATTAAAGTATTTGTCTTTTTTAGTCTTTAGATGTGATCTGTGTTATAGATTCTGCAGTCATCACACTAGAAATAGGATGTTATTTGAAGAAATACCTGAACCGTTTCTTCAAGACAACAACATCAACCACATTATTTGGTCTCGAGGTTTGACATCAACTTCCTCCATGTGCTCAGACATCTACAGCGGTGGACAGCAGGTGTGCTGGGTGTTGATGTACACTGCAGATATGGAGGAAAGGATCAGAAGGGGCTTTTGGAGAAGAGAGAAGGGGATCTACATCACTGTGTTGACTTCAGGTCAGAACAGTAATACACTGAACTGACTTCAGGACAGAACATTAAGGGGGTGGGGCAGGGGAGAGGGAGAGAGAGTGAGTAGTCATGTTATTCACATCTATGCAGGGTGGAGTAATGGAATTTGACATTGTAACATTGCATAATGCATGTTAATGATTGATGGCTAACCTGTAAATACTGGTATACTGTACCAGGACAGATATCACCTTATGCCATCATCCATCTGTGTTTACTCATTGGCACTGAGTCAAAGTCAAACCTCAGATGCAGGTGTTCTGAGCCGTGGTCTAATATTACCATCAGACAGGGTTTTAGTAGAGAACAGGAGGAAGGTTACATCACTGTGTTGGCTGGCTGCACAGTAATAAACTGCACTGTGTTCAGGTCCTCTCAGACTCACTAGATGAAGATAAGCCTCTTTCCCACCGTCTCCACTCACATTGAAGTGCTTTTCAAATGATTTCTCCATGGTTATTGACTTGGTATATGCATAACCAATGAGTTTCATAGCAGTGTCTCCTGCTGACTGTTTGTACCATAGTATCACGTAGTAGTCAGGGATCGTATGGCTGCAGGTGAGTTGAACGTTTCCTCCAGGACCTTCTGTTAGTGCCACAGGCCTCTGATGAACCATGCTACTAAACAACTGCCCTGTGGACACAGCGAGGGAGGGAGAGAGAGGGGAGAGAGAAGAGGGGAGAGAAGGAGAGGAGAGAGAGAGGGAGAAGGAAGAGGGGAGAGACGGAGAGAGAGAAACATAGAGAGAGAAGATGTGAGAGAAAGGATATTTTATTCAGTTTGATGACATTCGTAGTATCGTTAGGCTTCTCATCGTAAGTGATTTAATACCTGTCACCCAGAGTGGTAGAGCTGCCAGGTGAATCAGAACTCTGAATATCATGATGAAGAAAAATATTATGATGATGATGAAGATGATGAATATGCTGAGGAAGACGATGATGATGAGGATGTGATATGAGTGTCTCCTGGGTGAAGCTTTGAAGTGAAAGGAGATTGGCTGTTGTAGTAGCATGTTTCCTTCAGGGTGGTGGATAGTGACAGTGTTAGAGGGAGTGTCAGGAAGCCTGTTCTGTAAAGCTTGCTCATAGGACCTCACTGTGAACATGACTGATTACATGATCATGACAATGAACCCATCAGACATTAGAAGAACTAGAGTTAGAGGTCCCCCTACAGTATGTGATGAGAACATCAGACATTAGAAGAACTAGAGTTAGAGGTCCCCCTACAGTATGTGATGAGACCATCAGACATGAGAAGAACTAGAGTTAGAGGTCCCCCTACAGTATGTGATGAGACCCTCAGACATTAGAAGAACTAGAGTTAGAGGTCCCCCTACAGTATGTGATGAGACCATCAGACATTAGAAGACCTAGAGTTAGAGGTCCCCCTACAGTATGTGATGAGAACATCAGACATTAGAAGAACTAGAGTTAGAGATCCCCCTACAGTATGTGATGAGACCATCAGACATTAGAAGAACTAGAGTTAGAGGTCCCCCTACAGTATGTGATGAGACCATCAGACATTAGAAGAACTAGAGTTAGAGGTCCCCCTACAGTATGTGATGAGACCATTAGACATTAGAAGAACTAGAGTTAGAGGTCCCCTACAGTATGTGATGAGACCATCAGACATTAGAAGAACTAGAGTTAGAGGTCCCCCTACAGTATGTGATGAGACCATCAGACATTAGAAGAACTAGAGTTAGAGGTCCCCCTACAGTATGTGATGAGACCATCAGACATTAGAAGACCTAGAGTTAGAGGTCCCCCTACAGTATGTGATGAGAACATCAGACATTAGAAGAACTAGAGTTAGAGGTCCCCCTACAGTATGTGATGAGACCCTCAGACATTAGAAGAACTAGAGTTAGAGGTCCCCCTACAGTATGTGATGAGACCATCAGACATTAGAAGACCTAGAGTTAGAGGTCCCCCTACAGTATGTGATGAGAACATCAGACATTAGAAGAACTAGAGTTAGAGATCCCCCTACAGTATGTGATGAGACCATCAGACATTAGAAGAACTAGAGTTAGAGGTCCCCCTACAGTATGTGATGAGACCATCAGACATTAGAAGAACTAGAGTTAGAGGTCCCCCTACAGTATGTGATGAGACCATCAGACATTAGAAGAACTAGAGTTAGAGGTCCCCTACAGTATGTGATGAGACCATCAGACATTAGAAGAACTAGAGTTAGAGGTCCCCCTACAGTATGTGATGAGACCATCAGACATTAGAAGAACTAGAGTTAGAGATCCCCCTACAGTATGTGATGAGACCATCAGACATTAGAAGAACTAGAGTTAGAGATCCCCCTACAGTATGTGATGAGACCATCAGACATTAGAAGAACTAGAGTTAGAGATCCCCCTACAGTATGTGATGAGACCATCAGACATTAGAAGAACTAGAGTTAGAGATCCCCCTACAGTATGTGATGAGACCATCAGACATTAGAAGAACTAGAGTTAGAGATCCCCCTACAGTATGTGATGAGACCATCAGACGTTAGAAGAACTAGAGTTAGAGGTCCCCCTACAGTATGTGATGAGACCATCAGACATTAGAAGAACTAGAGTTAGAGGTCCCCCTACAGTATGTGATGAGACCATCAGACATTAGAAGAACTAGAGTTAGAGGTCCCCCTACAGTATGTGGTGAGACCATCAGACATTAGAAGAACTAGAGTTAGAGGTCCCCCTACAGTATGTGATGAGACCATCAGACATTAGAAGAACTAGAGTTAGAGGTCCCCCTACAGTATGTGATGAGACCATCAGACATTAGAATAACTAGAGTTAGAGGTCCCCCTACAGTATGTGGTGAGACCATCAGACATTAGAAGAACTAGAGTTAGAGGTCCCCCTACAGTATGTGGTGAGACCATCAGACATTAGAAGAACTAGAGTTAGAGGTCCCCCTACAGTATGTGATGAGACCATCAGACATTAGAAGAACTAGAGTTAGAGGTCCCCCTACAGTATGTGATGAGACCATCAGACATTAGAAGAACTAGAGTTAGAGGTCCCCCTACAGTATGTGGTGAGACCATCAGACATTAGAAGAACTAGAGTTAGAGGTCCCCCTACAGTATGTGATGAGACCATCAGACATTAGAAGAACTAGAGTTAGAGGTCCCCCTACAGTATGTGATGAGACCATCAGACATTAGAACAACTAGAGTTAGAGGTCCCCTACAGTATGTGATGAGACCATCAGACATTAGAAGAACTAGAGTTAGAGGTCCCCCTACAGTATGTGATGAGACCATCAGACATTAGAAGAACTAGAGTTAGAGGTCCCCTACAGTATGTGATGAGACCATCAGGCATTAGAACAACTAGAGTTAGAGGTCCCCCTACAGTATGTGATGAGGCCATCAGACATTAGAAGAACTAGAGTTAGAGGTCCCCCTACAGTATGTGATGAGACCATCAGACATTAGAAGAACTAGAGTTAGAGGTCCCCCTACAGTATGTGATGAGACCATCAGACATTAGAAGAACTAGAGTTAGAGGTCCCCCTACAGTATGTGATGAGACCATCAGACATTAGAAGAACTAGAGTTAGAGGTCCCCCTACAGTATGTGATGAGACCATCAGACATTAGAACAACTAGAGTTAGAGGTCCCCCTACAGTATGTGATGAGACCATCAGACATTAGAATAACTAGAGTTAGAGGTCCCCCTACAGTATGTGATGAGACCATCAGACATTAGAAGAACTAGAGTTAGAGGTCCCCCTACAGTATGTGATGAGACCATCAGACATTAGAAGAACTAGAGTTAGAGGTCCCCCTACAGTATGTGATGAGACCATCAGACATTAGAACAACTAGAGTTAGAGGTCCCCTACAGTATGTGATGAGACCATCAGACATTAGAAGAACTAGAGTTAGAGGTCCCCCTACAGTATGTGATGAGACCATCAGACATTAGAAGAACTAGAGTTAGAGGTCCCCTACAGTATGTGATGAGACCATCAGACATTAGAAGAACTAGAGTTAGAGGTCCCCCTACAGTATGTAATGAGACCATCAGACATTAGAAGAACTAGAGTTAGAGGTCCCCCTACAGTATGTGATGAGACCATCAGACATTAGAACAACTAGAGTTAGAGGTCCCCCTACAGTATGTGATGAGACCATCAGACATTAGAACAACTAGAGTTAGAGGTCCCCCTACAGTATGTGATGAGACCATCAGACATTAGAACAACTAGAGTTAGAGGTCCCCCTACAGTATGTGATGAGACCATCTCTTTACATATTATGTTACATCCTGTTGAAATACTGGGGTTTTTTGTGCAGCTGTACTTGTTGTCTGTATCACTGTGTTGACTCACAGCACAGAAGTACATTCCACTGTCTCCTGTCTCCAACTTCTTCACTGTGAAAGATCCACTCTCAGCTACAGCCTTGCTGGCTGAGAATTTGTCTTTACTGAATTCCCCTGAATAGTCAGGTTGAGAACTGGGAGTAATGAAGACTACCTGCTTCATTCCCTCTCCTGGAAGCTGTCTGTACCAGTACATCTGGAAGTAGCCAGATCCCTTAGTGTGACTGCAGTTCATCAGAGCATCACGTTCTTTCAGTTCCCAGAGTATGGTGGGTGTCTGAGTGACTCCACTCCCCTCAACAAGACCTGTAAGGACACAGTGAGAATTAAATCAATAGAGTTAGGTACAGTTAGACCTGAATACATCAAGACTCAGGAACATATGCTTGGAAACATCAATATATATAACTAGAGAAGTCCTTCATTGTAAATAAGAATTTTGTTCTTAACTTTCCTGGTTAAATAAATGAAACATTATGAAACTGTACCTGCAGCACAGAGCAGTGAGACAGTAACAGTGAAGAGAAATGTGAACATGTTTGATCACGTTATATGTGAGAGTGCTGGAAAGAGTCTGGTATGAATGTATATAAAACAAGAGGAGTGTCACATAGATGAATAGATGACAATCAGTAGACCACGGCAGGTTCCACCATATTCAACATGTCAGTGAAGTGGGAGGGACTGATGATCTGAATACATCATGCTAATTAGTGGTTCAGACTGTAGAGACATTCACATTATTAAAGTTAGAGGTCCCCCTACAGTCCATGATGAGACCATCAGCTCTTTACATATTATATTCTATCCTATAGAGCTCACCAGCTTGTAGTACTAAGAGATGGAAATGAGTCAGCATTTTCTACCTCTGGTTTGTTGACCCTTGCTATGGGAGAAATGAAGGGGGGAAATAATGGGGTTTTGGGATATAAGGTCTGAAGTTAACAAAGGCTTTGTAGATCTTATACATTTTGTTCTGTGCAATAACTTAAAACCTCTCTGGGCTTGGGTCTAGTTTCCTGAATTTCAATAAATCAGTCTTTTGGCGTGTGAGCAGATGTTGCGCTAACGAATTTGCCTTTCCCATTGAACATACTTCTTTCCGTGTTTTAGTTTATTAACATTTTAGATAGATAAATAAAAACATTGTTTGACTTGTTTGGACAAATTTTCGTGGTTGCTTTTTGGACTCCTTTGTCTGTCTGTTGAGCATTACTGAAATCAATGATGCCAACTAAACTTACTTTTTGGGATATAAAGATGTATTTTATCGAACAAAACGAACCACTCAGGTTGCAGCTGGGACCCTTGGGATTGCAAAAGACGAAGATCGTCAAAGGTAAGTGATTTATTTTATCACTATTTGTGATTTTGTGAAGCCTGTGCTGGTTGAAAAATATGTTAATGTGGGGCGCCGTCCTCAGACCATCGCATGGTATGCTTTCGCCATAAAGCCTTTTTGGAATCTGACAATACAGTTAGATTAACAAGAAATTAAGCTTTTAAATGATATATGACACTTGTATGTTCATGAATGTTTAATATTATAAATATTTACTTGAATTGCGCGCTAGCGGGACACCTAGCCCTAATTAACAATCAGTGATATGGCAAACATAACCATATCATCTGCATACAGAAAAATATCAAGGGATTTAATACAAATACCAATATTATTCATATGAATAGTAAAGAGAACTGGTCCCAATACTAACCCCTGTGGTACACCTAATATCCAGGAAACTAGACTCAACACCATCAGAATGCACACATTGTGTCCTGTCTGTCAGATAGCTCTTAAACCATTTGCAAGACTTATTGTCCAGGCCCATTTCAGACAGTTTTTGAATGAGTAGGGAATGTTCAATGGTGTTGAATGTCTTGGAAAAGTCTAGAAATATGGCAGCACGTTGAGATTTATGATCTATGCAATTTAAAACATAATCTAAAACAAGTATAACAGCTGAAACAACATTGCCAAATATATTACAGAAAGAAGATAGGAATCTCATTGGTGTACAAAACACCCCACCCAGCATATTATCGACCAATTAATAAAATGTTGTCATGCTGCGTCACGCAGTTGCTAAACTAACCATCACACGATCCCTTCTCAAAGTCGGGATATGAGTCGAGAAAATGTCCTATTTTCCTCAAAGTACGTATTGTCACGATCCCAAAGCTAAACAATATTGGAGATATCAAGTTTATTATCTGTAATGTTGTTCTTCTTGTTGATGAAATTCATGCTCATGTATACTCCATCATGGTCGATATCCCAGCTAGCACAGTGGATCTGGGTCGATTCCGCCTGAGAGTTAAACTCGGCCGACGTCATGTGGCCCGAGTCTGGGCCGCCTTCGGCAGTATTACTTACGGCTAGGATGTGGGGATTGAGCTCGGGACAATACCGGTGTGAGTTATCTGGCCCAAATGTATTACTTGGTTCTTGGGCCGATTGTGGCTTCACTCTGGCAGATGATAAACGGGCTGCTTTATATCATTAATATTTCATTATTTATTTTTCCATATTTTCAAATTGTTTCTGTGCAGAAAAAATACAATTAACATTTAAATTAAATTCTTTAAGAGGCCTGTGTAGTATTTTAGTATTTTGATACTTTGTGCAAGACAATTGATAAGCATTAAGAACTTTGTGGATGGAGCCTCCCGAGTGGTGCAGCGGTCTAGGACACTGCATCGTAGTGCAAACTTCGATGCTACAGATGCTGGTTCGAGACCTGTGCCAGTCATGACTGGGTGACCTTTGAGGATACGCACAATTTGCCCAGTTATTGGAGGGTTTGGACGGCAGGGATGTCCTGGTCCACTACAGTGACACCTGTGGTGGGCCGGGCACATGCACGCTGAGACGGTCACCAGACACAAAATGTTTTTTTTTGGTGGATGAGTATAATATGTATGTACAAAATAGCAATATTTAAAATGACTAAATCGAGTAATATTGTATACATTTTTTAAAAATTTGTTTTGTGTCGCTTCTGGGGAGATTCTGGTAAGATCCCGGAAAGTTGGCTGAATTCTGGTAGAAAGACGTTGGCCGTTGCACTTGGGCTGATTCCTCATTGCTAGCTGGGAAATCAGAGCAGCTTCAGTCTCTAGGTCTACCCCATCATGGAGTGTGTTCCAACAGATACCACAGTATGGTGTTGTAGCTGGGGAGATGGGGTTCCACCTGCTGATACCACAGTATGGTGTTGTAGCTGGGGAGAGTGTGTTCCACCTGCTGATACCACAGTATGGTGTTGTAGCTGGGGAGAGTGTGTTCCACCTGCTGATACCACAGTATGGTGTTGTAGCTGGGGAGAGTGTGTTCCACCTGCTGATACCACAGTGTGGTGTTGTAGCTGGGGAGAGTGTGTTCCACCTGCTGATACCACAGTATGGTGTTGTAGCTGGGGAGAGTGTGTTCCACCTGCTGATACCACAGTATGGTGTTGTAGCTGGGGAGAGTGTGTTCCACCTGCTGATACCACAGTATGGTGTTGTAGCTGGGGAGAGTGTGTTCCACCTGCTGATACCACGGTATGGTGTTGTAGCTGGAAGGGAGTGTGTTCCACCTGCTGATACCACAGTATGGTGTTGTAACTGGGAAGAGTGTGTTCCACCTGCTGATACCACAGTATGGTGTTGTAGCTGGGGAGAGAGTGTTCCACCTGCTGATACCACAGTATGGTGTTGTAGCTGGGGAGATTGTGTGAACAGCACAGCAGTTTCTCCAGAACTCTGAAATACTGAAGATGGAGACTGAAGAACGCTGGAACAGAGCAGTTCACCTGTTACAGAAGAGGAGAGAGAGACCTGCTTGTTATAACTACTGTAGTCATTCAGGAAATATATGGAATTATATATTATTTTAGACGGTATCTAACCTGTGATCAAGAATAATCAAGAGATTCAGGTTAATAGGTAGAAAATATCCAACAGTGAAAGATTGTTAGTTCAACACTGAGTCCAGATGAACATTCAAAAGGACATGGATCTTCAACTCTCAGACTCCTTACTACACACCATAGTTTACTGTGGTACTGTGTCTGGTGAGTCCACATGGATTAGTTGAGCTGTAACTCCACCTACAGGAAAGACATGATATCATACCATACTGTATCATGGTCTCCTGTATATCAGAGGGAACCTCCCCTTTCTATTAGACCAGCTGGTGAGTGTTTTGGCATTGAATCAGAGTCAGATACAGTGTGATGTTAATACAGGTGTGATTAGTCTGCAGTACACCAGGGAGGAGGTTTTTGTAGAGCAGAGAGGGAGATCTGATGCACTGTGTAAACTAGCAGCACAGTAATACACAGCACTGCTATTTGGAGTTAGTTGTTTGATGGTTAAGGTGCTGGTACCACCTGCACTAGCATCTCCTTCTATATCAAATCCAACCTCAGGATATCCAGTTTTCACATTCAGGTATCCTAAATACACAAATTCTCTGTCGTTGGATTGCTTGTACCAGAGGATACGATTATAGTTTGATATACTATGTGAACACTCCATCTTAGCCAACTCTCCCTGGTTCTTGTACAGGTCTGCAGGTGTTTGGTGAACCTGATTAATGAGAGAAGAACCTGGAGAATGAGACAAAGAAAGAGAGAGAGAGAGAGAGAGAGGGGGGGGGGAAGAGAGAGAGAGAGAGAGGGGAAGAGAGAGAGAGAGAGAGAGAGAGAGAGAGAGAGAGAGAGAGAGAGAGAGGGGGAAGAGAGAGAGAGATAGGGGAAGAGAGAGAGAGACAGAGAGAGAGAGAGACAAAGAGAGAGAGAGAGAGAGAGAGAGAGAGACAGAGAGAGACAGAGAGAGAGGAAGAAAAAGGTCAAACAACAGATAAAGAAACATATTCACTTGAAACATGAAAACCAATCAAATGAGGATAGTAGTAGTTGATGAAATCAATGATCTGAATACCTGCAGCCCAGGCTGTGTAACCCATGGTGATGGAGATAAGTATTCTGATCATGTTGACTCACTGTTAAGAAGACAGAAAGAATGAGACAGACAAACCACTACACATGAATTAGAGGTGGCTTCTCATCAACTCATCTCAGTGATCTTATAGAGGGATGCTGCCTCCTTATGAGAACATCTAAACCGTCAGAGACCTGAGATGAACCCTGCAGGAGGAGTCTATGTGGGACAGGAAGCAGGGTTTAGTAGAGCAGAGAGGGAGATCTGATGCACTGCTATCTGGAGGTAGTTGATTGATGGTTAAAGGAAATATTTTGAATGTTATGTTATTGTGGTAAAGTCTCTCTCAGTATTTTTCATTTATTTATTATTTAACCTTTATTCAACCAGGTTGGCCAGTTGAGAACAAGTTCTCATTTACAGCTGCGACCTGGCCAAGCTAAATCACAGCAGTGTGACAGAAAACAACACAAAGTTACACATGGAATAAACAAAAGTACAGTCAATAACACAATAGAAAAATCTATATACAGTGTGTGTAAATGGAGTAAGGAGGTAAGGCAATAAATAGGCAATAGTAGCAAAGTAATTACAATTTAGCAGATTAACACTGGAGTGATAGATGTGCAGATGATGATGTGCAAGTAGAAATACTGGTGTGCAAGAGAGCAGAAAAGTAAAGAAAACCAATAAGGGAATGAGGTAGGTAGTTGGATGGGCTATTTTACAGATGGGCTAAGTACAGCTGCATTGATCGGTAAGCTGCTCAGATAGCTTATGCTTAATTTTAGTGAGGGAGATACAAGTTTCCAATTTCAGCGATTTTTTGCAATTCGTTCCAGTCATTGGCAGCAGAGAACCGGAAGGAAAGGCGGCCAATGGAGGTGTTAGCTTTGGGGATGACCAGTGGGATATACCTGCTGGAGCGCGTGCCATGGGTGGGTGTTGTTATGGTGACACATTGAACCCTATCTGAGAAATAGTTGGTGAACCAGCCGAGGCAGTCATTTGAGATACCAAGGCTGTTGAGTCTGTCGATAAGAATGTGGTGATTTACAGAGTCAAAAGCCTTGGCCAGGTCGATGAAGATGGCTGCACTGTCTTTTATCGATGGCGTTTATGATATCGTTTAGGACCTTGAGCGTGGCTGAGGTCCACCCATGACCAGCTCGGAAACCGGATTGCACAGTGAAGAAGGTAAGGTGGGATTCGAAATGGTCAGGGATCTGTTTGTTAACTTGGCTTTTGAAGACTTTAGAAAGGCAGGGCAGGATGGATATAGGTCTGTAACAGTTTGGGTCTAGAGTGTCACCCCCTTTGAAGAGGGGGATGACCAGCTTTCCAATCTTTAGGAATCTCAGACGATATGAAAGAAATTTTGAACAGACTAGTAATAGGGGTTAGAACAATGGCGGAGGATAATTTTAGAAAGAGAGGGTCCAGATTGTCTGGCCCAGCTGATTCGCACAGGTCCAGGTTTTGCAGCTGTTTCAGAATATCTGCTATCTGGATTTGGGTGAAGGAGAAGCTGGGGAGGCAAGTAGCTGCGGGCGGTGCAGGCCTGTAGACCGGGGTAGGGGTAGCCAGGAGAAAAGCATGGCCAGCCCTAAAGAAATGCTTATTGAAATTCTCGATTATCATGGATTTATCGGTGTTGACAGTGTTTCCTAGCCCTAGAGCTGGGAGGAGGTGCTCTTATTCTCCATGGACTTTACAGTGTCCCAGAATGTTTTGGAGTTAGAGCCACAGGATGCAAATTTCTGTTTGAAAAAAACTTGCCTTTGCTTTCCTAACTGACTGTGTGTATTGGCTCCTGACTTTCCTGAAAAGTTGCATATCACGGGGGCTATTCGATGCTAGTGCAATATGCCACAGGATGATTTTGTGCTGTTTGAAGGCAGTCAGGTCTGGAGTGAACCAAGGGCTATATCTGTTCTTAGTTCTACATTTTTTGAAAGGGGCATGCTTATTTAAGATGGTCAGGAAGGCACCACTGCAAACTGTATGCTCTCGTTGGCTGGCCCTCGCTTCATAATTGTTGCCAAAGACACTGGCTCCAGGTCATCTATAAGTCTTTAATAGGTAAAGCCCCGCCTTATGTCAGCTCACTGGCCACCATAGCAGCAACCACCCGTAGCATGCGCTCCATCAGGTATATTTCAACGGACACACCCAAAGCCAATTCCTCCTTTGGACCTTTCCTTCCAGTTCTCTGCTACCAGTGACTGGAACAAACTGCAAAAATTGCTGAAACTGGAGACTCAAATCTCCCTTTCTAGATTTAAGCACTTAGGGTTAGTGTCCTGTTGGAAGGTAAACTTTTTCCCCAGTCTGAGGTCCTGAGCGCTCTGAGGCAGGTTTTCATCACTTTCTTTTTTTTCTATTGTGTATTGACTGTACGCTTGTTTATTCCATGTTTAACTCTGTGTTATTGTTTCTGTCACACTGCTTTGCTTTATTTTGGCCAGGTCGCAGTTGAAAATGAGATCTTGTTCTCAATTAGCTTACCTGGTTAAAAAAAGGGGAAAAAAAATAAATAAATACAGCATCTTCTAAATGTGTGTTGAGAAACACTCCCTCCTGGTGGAGAACTGAGGAAGTGCACCTAAACCATCTAAACTAGCCACTTAAAACAGTATCATTAACATCTGTCTGATATCAAATGGTTCATAGCAAAGTGTTGTTGAAGTGGTTGAAGACAGGTGCAGGTGTATAGAGCTGTAGTCAGTATTATATGAGAGGATCAGAGAGGGTTTTTGTAGAGGAGAGAGGGTATAGTGAAACACTGTGCTTCACTAGCAGCACAGAAATACACTGCACTGTCTTCAGCTTCTGGCACTTTGGGAAAATGTAGATACGCCATTTTATTAGCTGCAGCATCTCCACTGACATCAAAACGCCCTTTAAAGGAATCTTCCACCATTGGACTGGTGTATCTCACATACCCAATGAGTTTCAGAGCAGTGTTTTGGGCTGACTGTTGGTACCACAGTATCGTGTCGTAACTTGAAACAGTGTGGCTGCAGGTGAGATTAACTTTGTCTTCAGGACCTTTTAGTATTGCAGTAGGAGTCTGGTGAACTTTGTCTGTTTGTGACAGCCCTGTGGATGAAAACAGACCATCTGAAAGATACAGTATTACTCAGCATATTGACAGCAATATATTTCAGTAGTAAATCTATCTTTCATGAGGGATTTAGTACCTGTCACCCATAGTGGTAGAGTTGCTACATGTATGAGAAGCTTGATCATGTTGATGGTTCTGGAGAGAAGCGTCACATGGACAAGGAGAAAGGGTTTTCAGATAGTCAGAGATGTCATGGCATCTAGTGGGAGTGTCACATGTATGTCAGCATCCCAAATGGCACCCTATTCCCTTTCTAGTGCACTACTTTAGACCAGAGCCCATAGGGGGGAGAGGAGAATAAGTCAATAGAGAAGGGCAGCTGAACTGAGCTGCCGGAGGGGAAGGAAATGACATCACTTTGACGTCAGAACTTGTGTTGATATTCGAGCAGATCCCTTGTTCACCTACAGGTCTCCTGTTCAACTTAAAGGTGTATTGTGGAACATACCGGTATCTACATCATTAAAGGATTTGTCTTTTTTAGTCTTTAGATGTGATCTGTGTTATAGATTCTGCAGTCATCACACTAGAAATAGGATGTTATTTGAAGAAATACCTGAACCGTTTCTTCAAGACAACAACATCAACCACATTATTTGGTCTCGAGGTTTGATATCAACTTCCTCCATGTGCTCAGACATCTACAGCGGTGGACAGCAGGTGTGCTGGGTGTTGATGTACACTGCAGATATGGAGGAAAGGATCAGAAGGGGCTTTTGGACAAGAGAGAAGGGGATCTACATCACTGTGTTGACTTCAGGTCAGAACAGTAATACACTGAACTGACTTCAGGTCAGAACAGTAATACACTGCACTGACTTCAGGTCAGAACAGTAATACACTGCACTGACTTCAGATCAGAACAGTGAGAGAGAGAGAGAGAGAGAGAGAGAGAGAGAGAGAGAGAGAGAGAGAGAGAGAGAGAGAGAGAGAGAGAGAGAGAGAGAGAGAGAGAGGGATTTAATACAAAGACCAATATTATTAATATGAATAGTAAAGAGAACTGGTCCCAATACTAACCCCTGTGGTATACCTAATATCCTGGAAACTACACTCAACACCATCACACACATTGTGTCCTGTCTGTCAGATAGCTCTTAAACCATTTGCAAGACTTATTGTCCAGGCCCATTTCAGACAGTTTTTGAATGAGTAGGGAATGTTCAATGGTGTTGAATGCCTAGGGAAAGTCTATTTTCCCCGAAGCATGTAATGTCACGTATTACTTATGGCTAGGATGTGGGGATTGATCTCGGGCTGATTCCGGTGAGAGTAATCTGGCCCAAATGTATTACTTGGTGCTCGTGCATTTCATTATTTATTTTTCCATATTTTCTCATTGTTTCTGTGATCAAAAATACAATTAACATTTCAATTAAATTCTTTAAGAGTCCTGTGTAGTATTTTAGTATTTTGATACTTTTAGCAAGGCAATTGATAAACATTAACAACTTTGTGGAGGGAGCCTCCCTAGTGGGGCAGCGGTCTAAGACACTGCTATCAGTCTCTAGGTTTACCCCATCATGGTAGATATATCAGAGCAGCTTCAACTGCGAAACCATAGTATGGTGTTGTAGCTGGGGAGAGTGTGTTCCACCTGCTGATACCACAGTATGGTGTTGTAGCTGGGGAGAGTGTGTGAACAGGACAGCAGTTTCTCCAGAACTCTGAAATACTGAAGATGGAGACTGAAGAACGCTGGAGCAGAGCAGTTCACCTGTTACAGAAGAGGAGAGAGAGACCTGTTTGTTATAACTACTTTAGTCATTCAGGAAGTATATGGAATTATAGATCAAGAATAATCAAGAGATTCACGTTCAAAGGTGTATCCAACAGTGAAAGATTGTTAGTTCAACACTGAGTCCAGATGAACCTTCAAAAGGACATGGATCTTCAACTCTCAGACTCCTTACTACACACCATAGTTTACTGTGGTACTGTGTCTGGTGAGTCCACATGGATTAGTTGAGCTGTAACTCCACCTACAGGAAAGACATGATATCATACCATACTGTATCATGGTCTCCTGTATATCAGAGGGAACCTCCCCTTTCTATTAGACCAGCTGGTGAGTGTTTTGGCATTGAATCAGAGTCAGATACAGTGTGATGTTAATACAGGTGTGATTAGTCTGCAGTACACCAGGGAGGAGGTTTTTGTAGAGCAGAGAGGGAGATCTGATGCACTGTGTAAACTAGCAGCACAGTAATACACAGCACTGCTATTTGGAGTTAGTTGATTGATGGTTAAGGTGCTGGTACCACCTGCATTAGCATCTCCTTCTATATCAAATCCAGCCTCAGGAAATGCCGTTTTCGCTGTCATGTATCCTAAATACACAAATTCTCTGTAGTTGGACTGCTTGTACCAGAGGATGAGATCATAGCCTGATATACTATGTGAACACTCCATCTTAGCCGACTTTCCCCGTTTCTTGTACAGAGATGCAGGACTCTGGTGAACCTGGTTACTGAGAGAAGAACCTTTAGGGAGAGAGAGACAGAAAGAGAGAGACAGAGAGAAAGAGATTGAGAGAGAGAGTGAGAGAGACAACCATGTTAACTTTAAACATTTAAAAAAAATCAAACAAGGATATTATTAGTTGATGAAATCAATGATCTGAATACCTGCAGCCCAGGCTGTGTAACCCATGGTGATGGAGATAAGAATTCTGATCATGTTGACTCCCTGTTAAGGAGACAGAAAGAATGAGACCACTACACATGAATTAGAGGTGGCTTCTCATCAACTCATCTCAGTGATCTTATAGAGGGATGCTGCCTCCTTATGAGAACATCTAAAACATCAGAGACCTGAGATGAACCCTGCAGGAGGAGTCTGTGTGACAGGAAGCAGGGTTTAGTAGAGCAGAGAGGGAGATCTGATGCAATGATATCTGGAGGTAGTTGATTGATGGTTAAAGGAATTATTCACCCATTTTGAATGTTATTTTAGTTTTGTGCTTCTCTGAGAGATATTCTATTGATTCCCTGGGTAATTTCATGTTTTAATGTGTACCTGAGTAATTGGCATTCAAGCAGGCAGACATTCGTCAGGTACTGTGATAAAGTGATAAAGAGTGGCCCACATCCCGGCCCGCTCAGTGATCACTTGGCTACACAACTGATGCCTCCCGGACTCTTTCCCAACACGGCATGAACTACATTTGTCCACCGGATCCTTGCAGTAAGCTCTGGACCTTTGCATCGGATCATCGCTGCTAGCTAGCTGCTACCGAGAGGCTATAGTGGCTACCGCCTCTGTCCTGTTGCTAGCACCAGTTAGCCGTGAGCCAGGCGTATCTCACAGCTAGCAAACAAAATTACGACAACCACAATACTTATTTCGCCAACTGGCCTGGACCCTTTGTCGACACGAAGCCCCGACGTTCCACCACAACTGGTCTGCCGACGTAACTCCATCTGCTGTGCCCCCAACCGGCCTTTGCCAGACGTCGGAGCAGGCGCTTCTACTAGCCCCAGTCTGCTAACTTTAAACGCTGTGTCTCCAGCTTGCTAGGTAGTAGACGTCGGAGCAGGCGCTTCTACTAGCCCCAGTCTGCTAACTTTAAACGCTGTGTCCCCAGCTTGCTAGGTAGTAGACGTCAGAGCAGGCGCTTCTACTAGCCCCGGCCTGCTAACTTTAAACGCTGTGTCCCCAGCTTGCTAGGTAGTAGACGTCGGAGCAGGCGCTTCTACTAGCCCCGGCCTGCTAACTTTAAACGCTGTGTCCCCAGCTTGCTAGGTAGTAGACGTCGGAGCAGGCGCTTCTACTAGCCCCGGCCTGCTAACTTTAAATGCTGTGTCCCCAGCTTGCTAGGTAGTAACGACTACCCAGCGGCTTCCCTGTTCCATCTATTGCTGTTCACTGGACCCTATGATCACTTGGCTACATAGCTGATGGCTGCGGGACTGTTCAGTAATCACAGTACTCCATTTTGTTTATTTGTTGTTTATCTGTTGCCCCTAGCCTCCAACTCAGGCCCTGTGTGTAGTTAACTGACCCTCTCTGCTCTTTCATCTCCATTTTACCTGTTGTTGTTGTCTTAGCTGATTAGCTGTTGTTGTCTTACCCGTTGTTGTCTTACCTAGCTCTCCCAATCAACACCTGTGATTGATTTTTGGTAATATCTGAAAATGTAGCTAGCTAGACTATCTTACCTGTATACATGGATGGACGCTTCTCCCTCTCTCACGGGTGCCATCGCTAATCAAGTTAACTTGTAATGAATAAATTTGAAGCATATAATATCTGAAAATGTAGGTCGACCCGTGTACATGGATGGATGCTTCACGTTAGACTGGAACCACTCTAACTAAATACGATGTCCTGTGTCGTTTCCGTTTAGTTTGTAGCTACTGCTTGTTTGGCCCGATGTGTCAAGTCACTCCGGTTCACACCGATCGTGTGCAGAAAGTAGTCCATCACAACTATTGTCCCATTGATATTTGTCGAATAGCGCCCGCTAAATTCAGGGCAGCAATGTTGTTGAGAACAGTAGGAACACTTTTGCAGCTCTCCGTGGCTAACCTTAGTCCTTTTTTCGAAAGATATATCTACACATACTAAGCAGCTCATGTTATAGTCAGAAGCATGCTACATGGCAAACCAATCCAAACTCATCTCTTGTCACGTTCAGCCCAACCATTATCTTAGCCAATCATGACTAGCAGGAAGGTTCCTGTCTTTTTTTGGTGGCTAAACAAACTCGTAATTTAAAATTTTTTATTCGTATTTACAGATGGCATTCAAGTTTGTTTTTAAGGCACATGAAAGTTCACGTTCCAGAAGGCATTTCTGCCAAAAAAAAACACATTTTGATAAACAAAATAAAATAAATGACATTAAAATGCCTCTCCTGTGATGTAGTGACATGCATAACTTCCTGAAACAGGTCACCAATGGATTCCTATTCTTACCTGAGATGATGTCTCTCTCTTGTCCTAGATGTTATCTACAGGTGTGCAGAGAGAGAGAGAGAGAGAGAGAGAGAGAGAGAGAGAGAGAGAGAGAGAGAGAGAGAGAGAGAGAGAGAGAGAGAGAGAGAGAGAGAGAGAGAGAGAGAGAGAGAGAGAGAGAGAGAGAGAGAGAGAGAGAGAGAGAGAGAGAGAGAGAGAGAGAGAGAGAGAGAGAGAGAGAGAGAGAGAGAGAGAGAGAGAGAGAGAGAGAGAGAGAGAGAGAGAGACAGAGACAGAGGGAGAGGGAGAGGGAGAGAGAGAGAGACCAAACTTAAGGAAAGCTTTGTCTATGTACAGACTCAGTGAGCATTGCTATTGAGAGAGGTCGCCTGGCTCCCAAGAAAAGACAGATAATGTGCCAACTGTCCAGAAAATGAGGTGGAAACTGAGTTGCACTTCCTAACCTCCTGCCAAATGTATGACCATATTAGAGACACACATTTCCCACAGATCATACAGACCCACAAAGAATTTGAAAACAAATCCAACATTTGGGGAGGCAGGGTAGCCTAGTGGTTAGGGCATTGGACTAGCAACTGCAAGGTTGCAAGTACAAATCCCAGAGCTGACAAGGTACAACTCTGTCGTTCAGGCAGTTAACTCCCTGTTCCTAGGCCGTCATTGAACATAAGAATTTGTTCTTAACTGACTTGCCTAGTAAAATAAATAAAACATTAATTAACTCACACATCTGTGAAAATACCACAATGTGCCATCACAGCTGCAAGGTGTGACTTGTTGCCAGTGGAGAATAAACAACATTGTAAACACCACCAATCTGTTTGTTTATCTTCCCCTACTATTCATACTACAGCTATTTGCTTCCCTGTTCCATCTATTGCTGTTCACTGGACCCTATGATCACTTGGCTACATAGCTGATGGCTGCGGGACTGTTCAGTAATCACAGTACTCCATTTTGTTTATTTGTTGTTTATCTGTTGCCCCTAGCCTCCAACTCAGGCCCTGTGTGTAGTTAACTGACCCTCTCTGCTCTTTCATCTCCATTTTACCTGTTGTTGTTGTCTTAGCTGATTAGCTGTTGTTGTCTTACCCGTTGTTGTCTTACCTAGCTCTCCCAATCAACACCTGTGATTGATTTTTGGTAATATCTGAAAATGTAGCTAGCTAGACTATCTTACCTGTATACATGGATGGACGCTTCTCCCTCTCTCACGGGTGCCATCGCTAATCAAGTTAACTTGTAATGAATAAATTTGAAGCATATAATATCTGAAAATGTAGGTCGACCCGTGTACATGGATGGATGCTTCACGTTAGACTGGAACCACTCTAACTAAATACGATGTCCTGTGTCGTTTCCGTTTAGTTTGTAGCTACTGCTTGTTTGGCCCGATGTGTCAAGTCACTCCGGTTCACACCGATCGTGTGCAGAAAGTAGTCCATCACAACTATTGTCCCATTGATATTTGTCGAATAGCGCCCGCTAAATTCAGGGCAGCAATGTTGTTGAGAACAGTAGGAACACTTTTGCAGCTCTCCGTGGCTAACCTTAGTCCTTTTTTCGAAAGATATATCTACACATACTAAGCAGCTCATGTTATAGTCAGAAGCATGCTACATGGCAAACCAATCCAAACTCATCTCTTGTCACGTTCAGCCCAACCATTATCTTAGCCAATCATGACTAGCAGGAAGGTTCCTGTCTTTTTTTGGTGGCTAAACAAACTCGTAATTTAAAATTTTTTATTCGTATTTACAGATGGCATTCAAGTTTGTTTTTAAGGCACATGAAAGTTCACGTTCCAGAAGGCATTTCTGCCAAAAAAAAACACATTTTGATAAACAAAATAAAATAAATGACATTAAAATGCCTCTCCTGTGATGTAGTGACATGCATAACTTCCTGAAACAGGTCACCAATGGATTCCTATTCTTACCTGAGATGATGTCTCTCTCTTGTCCTAGATGTTATCTACAGGTGTGCAGAGAGAGAGAGAGAGAGAGAGAGAGAGAGAGAGAGAGAGAGAGAGAGAGAGAGAGAGAGAGAGAGAGAGAGAGAGAGAGAGAGAGAGAGAGAGAGAGAGAGAGAGAGAGAGAGAGAGAGAGAGAGAGAGAGAGAGAGAGAGAGAGAGAGAGAGAGAGAGAGAGAGAGAGAGAGAGAGAGAGACAGAGAGAGAGAGAGAGAGAGACAGAGACAGAGGGAGAGGGAGAGGGAGAGAGAGAGAGACCAAACTTAAGGAAAGCTTTGTCTATGTACAGACTCAGTGAGCATTGCTATTGAGAGAGGTCGCCTGGCTCCCAAGAAAAGACAGATAATGTGCCAACTGTCCAGAAAATGAGGTGGAAACTGAGTTGCACTTCCTAACCTCCTGCCAAATGTATGACCATATTAGAGACACACATTTCCCACAGATCATACAGACCCACAAAGAATTTGAAAACAAATCCAACATTTGGGGAGGCAGGGTAGCCTAGTGGTTAGGGCATTGGACTAGCAACTGCAAGGTTGCAAGTACAAATCCCAGAGCTGACAAGGTACAACTCTGTCGTTCAGGCAGTTAACTCCCTGTTCCTAGGCCGTCATTGAACATAAGAATTTGTTCTTAACTGACTTGCCTAGTAAAATAAATAAAACATTAATTAACTCACACATCTGTGAAAATACCACAATGTGCCATCACAGCTGCAAGGTGTGACTTGTTGCCAGTGGAGAATAAACAACATTGTAAACACCACCAATCTGTTTGTTTATCTTCCCCTACTATTCATACTACAGCTATTTGCACATTGCTAACTGATAATATAACACCTGAAATGTCTATTTTTTTTTAAACCTTTTTGAGTGAAACGTTTACTGTTAATTTTCTCATCATTTTTTTCTGATGTTGTTAAATTAGTTTCTTCTCACTTTTGTTTATTGTTTATTTGACTTGGCGATGTAAACACTTTCCCCATGCCAATAAAGCTCATTTAAATTGAGAGAAATAGAGAGAGAGAGGGGGCCCAGACAGAGGAGGGTTTTTGTAGAGGTAGTAGGGAGTCTACAGCACTGTGGTAATACTGCACAGAAATAAACAGCACTGTCTTCCTGCTTCAGACCAGAGATAGAGAAGTTTCCATAACTACGGCCATCCCCCTGGATATGGATCTTCCCTTTCACATATTCTTCTGAATAGGCAAAATTCAGATTGAGATATCCTAGTAGTTTGAGAGTCCTGTTTATGTCTTGTTTGTACCAGAGCATGCGATCATAGTTGGTGATAGAGTGTGAACAGTGGATCTCCTGATCAACAGAGCTTCCGTGGTTCTTGATAAGAGCAGAAGGAGACTGGTGAACTTTATGTGTAGAGGAACCTGTAAAGAGAGAGAGGAGATAAGCCCATTGAATTGAATTTAATTGAGAGAGACAGAGGGAAATAGGGAGAGAGGTAGAGAGAGAGAGAGAGGAACAGCAAGAGAAAGAGAGAAAGGAAACGAACAGAACGAGGAGAGGGACAAGTATTTAACACTGTGAAAACCATCAGTCCAGTATCAATCTGTCTCATCTCACTATTCTCCTCACCCCTGGTCCATGGCAGATATAGAGAGCAGATTAAGAAGACCACAAGGATCATGATGACAACAAAATAAATGATCATATAGTTGTAATTTGTGAAAAGGTTTTACTAGTCTTGTAATGTGCGACTAATATATCAGCTGCAGCTACAGCATCCGGCCCTGGGTGACAACTAAAACTCTAAGTTGTAACAGAGGTGGCCGTTCTGGAGCACACTGGCTGCGAATAGGCTACACGAACAAGGGAGGAGTCAGGAAGTGACATCACAATGACTATAGAGGCACAGTTCCTTATCTTCCATCAGGTAGGAGGAGTCAGCTGGAGTAGGCCCCGCAGCAGACAGAGACCACCAGGCAGGTGTTCCACCTCCACCTCTTCAATTCAATTCTAATAGCTTTTATTCCTGGGAGGGAACTTAATGTGTGGTGATGAATGGTACTTAATATATAACAACAACATAGAACACTAGAACATGTAGGCTACAGTATAAGGGATTAGAAGCATTCTATGCTATTCCAGGGTATACACATATACAGTATAAACAAATACAAATCAAAACTTCAAGAGTTAAGGAGTTTGATGGATACAGGGCACAAATCCAGAAGCTACTCTCTTAGATTTGAAAGGGAGAGCTCTGTACTTGCACCCGGGGTGGTCTATACCTGGAGGGTAGGGAGTTATACTGGTCTATACCTGGAGGGTAGGGGGCTATATCTGGAGGGTAGGGGGCAAAACTTGTCTATACCTGGAGGGTAGGGGTCTATACCTGGAGGGTAGGGGGCTATACTGGTCTATACCTGGAGGGTAGGGGTCTATACCTGGAGGGCAGGGGTCTATACCTGGAGGGTAGGGGTCTATACCTGGAGGGTAGGGGTCTATACCTGGAGGGTAGGGGGCTAAACTGGTGTATACCTGGAGGGTAGGGGTCTATACCTGGAGGGTAGGGGGCTAAACTGGTCTATATCTGGATGGTAGGGGTCTATACCTGGAGGGTAGGGGGCTAAATTGGTCTATACCTGGAGGGTAGGGGGCTAAACTGGTCTATACCTGGAGGGTAGGGGTATAAACCTGGAGGGTAGGGGTCTATACCTGGAGGGTAGGGGGCTAAACTGGTCTATACCTGGAGGGTAGGGGGCTAAACTGGTCTTTTCCTGGAGGGTAGGGGGTTATACTGGTCTATACCTGGAGGGTAGGGGTCTATACCTGGAGGGTAGGGGGTTATATTGGTCTATACCTGGAGGGTAGAGGTCTACACTGGTCTATACCTGGAGGGTAGGGGTTTATACTGGTCTATACCTGGAGGGTAGGGGTCTATATTGATCTATACCTGGAGGGTAGGGGGCTAAACTGGTGTATACCTGGAGGGTAGGGGGCTAAACTGGTCTATACCTGGAGGGTAGGGGTCTATACTGGTCTATACCTGGAGGGTAGAGGCCTTTACCTGGAGGGTAGGGGTCTATATCTGGAGGGTAGGGGGCAAAACTTGTCTATACCTGGAGGGTAGGGGTCTATACCTGGAGGGTAGGGGGCTATACTGGTCTATACCTGGAGGGTAGGGGTCTATACCTGGAGGGCAGGGGTCTATACCTGGAGGGTAGGGTTCTATACCTGGAGGGTAGGGGTCTATACCTGGAGGGTAGGGGGCTAAACTGGTGTATACCTGGAGGGTAGGGGGCTAAACTGGTCTATACCTGGAGGGTAGGGGTCTATACTGGTCTATACCTGGAGGGTAGAGGTCTTTACCTGGAGGGTAGGGGTCTATATCTGGAGGGTAGGGGGCAAAACTTGTCTATACCTGGAGGGTAGGGGTCTATACCTGGAGGGCAGGGGTCTATACCTGGAGGGTAGGGGTCTATACCTGGAGGGTAGGGGTCTATACCTGGAGGGTAGGGGGCTAAACTGGTCTATACCTGGAGGGTAGGGGTCTATATCTGGAGGGTAGGGGGCTAAACTGGTCTATATCTGGATGGTAGGGGTCTATACCTGGAGGGTAGGGGGCTAAATTGGTCTATACCTGGAGGGTAGGGGGCTAAACTGGTCTATACCTGGAGGGTAGGGGTATATACCTGGAGGGTAGGGGTCTATACCTGGAGGGTAGGGGGCTAAACTGGTCTATACCTGGAGGGTAGGGGGCTAAACTGGTCTATACCTGGAGGGTAGGGGGCTAAACTGGTCTTTTCCTGGAGGGTAGGGGGTTATACTGGTCTATACCTGGAGGGTAGGGGTCTATACCTGGAGGGTAGGGGGTTATATTGGTCTATACCTGGAGGGTAGAGGTCTACACTGGTCTATACCTGGAGGGTAGGGGTTTATACTGGTCTATACCTGGAGGGTAGGGGTCTATATTGATCTATACCTGGAGGGTAGGGGGCTAAACTGGTCTATACCTGGAGGGTAGGGGGTTATACTGGTCTATACCTGGAGGGTAGGGGTCTATATTGATCTATACCTGGAGGGTAGGGGGCTAAACTGGTCTATTCCATAGAGGGTAGGGGTCTATACTGATCTATACCTGGAGGGTAGGGGTCTATACTGGTCTATACCTGGAGGGTAGGGGGCTAAACTGGTCTATACCTGGAGGGTAGGGGGCTAAACTGGTCTTTTCCTGGAGGGTAGGGGGTTATACTGGTCTATACCTGGAGGGTAGGGGTCTATACCTGGAGGGTAGGGGGTTATATTGGTCTATACCTGGAGGGTAGAGGTCTACACTGGTCTATACCTGGAGGGTAGGGGTTTATACTGGTCTATACCTGGAGGGTAGGGGTCTATATTGATCTATACCTGGAGGGTAGGGGGCTAAACTGGTCTATCCCATAGAGGGTAGGGGTCTATACTGATCTATACCTGGAGGGTAGGGGTCTATACTGGTCTATACCTGGGTAGGGGTATATACCTGGCGGGTAGGGGTCTATACCTGGAGGGTAGGGGTCTATACTGGTCTATACCTGGAGGGTAGGGGTATATACCTGGAGGGTAGGGGTCTATACTGGTCTATACCTGGCGGGTAGGGGTCTATACATGGAGGGTAGGGGTCTATACTGGTCTATACCTGGAGGGTAGGGGTATATACCTGGAGGGTAGGGGTCTATACTGGTCTATACCTGGAGGGTAGGGGTCTATACCTGGAGGGTAGGGGTCTATACCTGGAGGGTAGGGGGCTATACTGGTCTATACCTGGAGGGTAGGGGTCTATACCTGGAGGGCAGGGGTCTATACCTGGAGGGTAGGGGTCTATACCTGGAGGGTAGGGGGCTATACTGGTCTATACCTGGAGGGTAGGGGTCTATACCTGGAGGGTAGGGGTCTATATCTGGAGGGTAGGGGGCTAAACTGGTCTATACCTGGAGGGTAGGGGTCTATACTGGTCTATACCTGGAGGGTAGGGGTCTATACCTGGAGGGTAGGGGTCTATACCTGGAGGGTAGGGGTCTATACCTGGAGGGTAGGGGTCTATATCTGGAGGGTAGGGGGCTAAACTGGTCTATACCTGGGGGGTAGGGGTCTATACTGGTCTATACCTGGAGGGTAGGGGTCTATACTGGTCATTCAGTTTGTGTGTTATATCAATAGCTATTTTGTTCCCGTTAGTTTTGACAGCTATTTTGTTTTATTCTAATTTGTATTGTTTCCTTTGTCAATATAACAATACAATTAGATTAGACCAATCAGGAACGTGACAAACATACATAGTAGTATACAATACACAAGATAGAAGGAAACTAACTTTTCATTTTCCACCCACACCCACACCCCCACGCACACGCACGCATGCACACGCACACACCCACTCACACACACAACACTTCCACGCACGCACACACACACACCCTCCACAGCTCTGTGCCTGATTGCTTCTATAAGTGTTTGTTTTTTCAGGGCCCCAGGTGCAGGGTTCACTAGGTACCCTGTATGTTGCATTGGTACACTACACTGAGTTTACGCTGTAAAGTTGGCTTGAATTAAATAACTATTTTGGTGAAATAAAACAGTTTTAACCCTTTTCCTATATGGACAGGGACAAATTGAAATGTTTCTAACAGAAGATGCAGAGTTAGTCCACTTGTCCAGTAGTACATGCCAGTCTTGGTGGTGTTGTCTTGAACATAACTTAGATTGACTCGTTTCCCCAACTTTACCAGGAGGCTGCTTCAGAGACAGGCCTTTAGAAGGGGAATACAAACATGAGTTAAACCTTGAGAAACGCATTCATGAGTTATGCATAGCACAGAATAGAATATAAGATAATGATCAGATATTATCATTATCATAGTGGACAGGTACACAGGTTGTCAATGGGAATGTTTTTACAAGAGGGAATCAGAAGAACTAACATGATGTCACTCATCACAGTCAGTCAGAGAGGAGGAAGTCACATGATGAAAGACACTTTAATTATATATATTTTTTAATGTAACCTTTATTTAACTAGGTCAAGTCGGTTAAGAACAAATTCTTATTTACAATGACAGCTTACCCTGACAACACCGGGCCAATTGTGCGCTGCCCTATGGGACTCCCAATCACGGCCAGGTTGTGATACAGCCTGGATTCGAACCAGGGTGTCTGTAGGGATGCCTTAGCACTGAGATGCAGTGCCTTAGACCGCTGCTCCACTCTTTTGATGTAAAGAGTATTTTAACAACCCATTCATCTGTGTTTGAGGCATAAGGGTGCATGTCATTATGGCAAAATAGTTTAGCCCCCTATTAGTGTTCTAATGACTTACCTTGTTGATTAAAGGCCAAATAAAATTCTATGATTAAATACGCTTTTTAAAAAAAAATATATATATATATATATATATATTTGTAAAGTAGTAGTAGTGGGAGTTAGCCACATTCTCCATAAGGGTTCGCTAACAGTCCGTCAACAGAAGCGCCCCCTGGCGGAGATGGGGCTGAGGGAGAGAGAAGACATATCTGACTACTTCTAAGAAAAGATGAACAACTACCAGCTAAAACAATTTAAGTTTTTTTATACATGTAATACATTGGTTTATGTTTGAAACATCTGCTGTATCGGTCCACAAAGTCAGAGAAGAAAAGTAAACAGAGAAAGAATGCAGATTTTGTACGTGGCACGTTTACGTGGCGTGAACAATGAGCGTTACCCGGAACTGCTACATTTGGCAGAAACATTTCGAGCTAGATAGCTATAAAGAATAATAGCTAAGTGCAGTTAGTTTTGCTCAAAAATTATTCAAAAATAAATAAAATAGCTACATTGAAGAGTACGATATGGGCAATACACTTTCTAGAGATGACAACGTGTCAACTGTAGCCAACAATACTTTGTGAGGGAAGATAGTTAGCCTAGCAGGCTATCTAATTTTGCTAACGTTACAGTAGCTACTACTAGATGATGTTTAGATTTCTGCAAAAGTAAGAAGCAGATTAGCTAGATTGACATTAGATTGCATAAACAACCGTGTTCAATGTCGTAGTGGTTAAATCGTAGAGTTATTTAGCAGAACTGACCACATGGCTGTTTAGACCTCTGTGCAGATAGTTTTAGTTATCTATCATTGCTGCGAAGTCGATTCTTGTGATCAATGATTGACATTTTAGTCATTTAAGTATAAGAGCGACTTACAATTCATGAATTTGTTTTAAGATAGTTAGGTGAGACGACACATCACGTTAAATTTTCCCTCAACAAAGTATTTATCACCAAAGGCAGTGCTAGTGGGAAAAGAGAAGTACCATTTGATTTATAGTTATTTTTTATACTTGGCGTTATCTGTCTAGCAATCAAGTTTGCCAACCTATCCATCTAGTCAGTTTCTGGATTGAGACTAGTCTGTTTACCGCTCTAGCTACCACTTTCCAATAGTCAGGCTAATTGTTGCATAGAAAAGCACCGCTGCAATTATGTCTATGGACGATTTCACTTCGATCAGCCTGCTGTCCCTGGCCATGTTGGTGGGGTGTTATGTGTCTGGAACCATTCCTCTGGCTGTCAACTTCTCAGAGGTGAGTAGCACTCAAACTTTGCCTGAGTGACATAATTGAACTTGAAGCGGAGACTTCAGCTGAAGTCCTTAGCTACTGAGATCACTATGCATATAAAGGCACACATTTCGCTACACTCGCATTAACATCTGCTAACCATGTGTATGTGACATAAGATTTGATTTGATTTTAGTGTATCAATCAGACTGTTCTAACCGTCACATGCAATTCTACATCTTCAGTGACGTTAGCTAGCCTAATAATTGCTATTCCGAGGCCAAAGTTAATGTGTTGACTATTGATCCTTACCCCTCTCCTGTCCTGGTTGTCCTGTTGATGAACCCCCCTGTCCTGGTTGTCCTGCTGATGAACCCTCTGTCCTGGTTGTCTGGTCCTGCAGGAGAAGCTGAAGCTGGTGACGGTCCTGGGAGCAGGGCTGCTGTGTGGTACTGCCCTGGCTGTCATCATCCCCGAGGGGGTCCATGCCCTGTATGAGGAGGTCCTGGAGGGTGAGACTCAATCTGCATACCAAATGGAACCCTATTCCCTTTATACTGGTCCAATGTTAGCTAGCTCTGGTCCAACGTTAGCTAGCTCTGGTCCAACGTTAGCTAGCTCTGGTCTAACGTTAGCTAGCTCTGGTCCAACGTTAGCTAGCTCTGGTCCAACGTTAGCTAGCTCTGGTCCAACGTTAGCTAGCCCTGGTCCAACGTTAGCTAGCCCTGGTCCAACGTTAGCTAGCTCTGGTCCAACGTTAGCTAGCTCTGGTCCAACGTTAGCTAGCTCTGGTCCAACGTTAGCTAGCTCTGGTCCAACGTTAGCTGGCCCTGGTCCAACGTTAGCTAGCTCTGGTCCAACGTTAGCTAGCTCTGGTCCAACGTTAGCTAGCTCTGGTCCAACGTTAGCTAGCCCTGGTCCAACGTTAGCTAGCCCTGGTCCAACGTTAGCTGGCCCTGGTCCAACGTTAGCTGGCCCTGGTCCAACATTAGCTAGCCCTGGTCCAACGTTAGCTAGCCCTGGTCCAACGTTAGCTGGCCCTGGTCCAACGTTAGCTGGCCCTGGTCCAACATTAGCTAGCCCTGGTCCAACGTTAGCTAGCCCTGGTCCAACGTTAGCTGGCCCTGGTCCAACGTTAGCTGGCCCTGGTCCAACGTTAGCTAGCCCTGGTCCAACGTTAGCTAGCCCTGGTCCAACGTTAGCTGGCCCTGGTCCAACGTTAGCTGGCCCTGGTCCAACATTAGCTAGCCCTGGTCCAACGTTAGCTAGCCCTGGTCCAACGTTAGCTGGCCCTGGTCCAACGTTAGCTGGCCCTGGTCCAACGTTAGCTGGCCCTGTTCCAACGTTAGCTAGCCCTGGTCCAACGTTAGCTGGCCCTGGTCCAACGTTAGCTAGCCCTGGTCCAACGTTAGCTAGCTCTGGTCCAACGTTAGCTAGCTCTGGTCCAACGTTAGCTTGCTCTAGTCCAACGTTAGCTAGCTGGTCTCAGTCTCTACTGTCTGGGTTAGGGTCTCGGTCTCTACTGTCTGGATTAGGGTCTCAGTCTCTACTGTCTCGGTTAGGGTCTCAGTCTCTACTGTCTGGGTTAGGGTCTCAGTGTCTACTGTCTGGATTAGGGTCTCAGTCTCTACTGTCTGGGTTAGGGTCTCAGTGTCTACTGTCTGGATTAGAGTCTCAGTCTCTACTGTAGTGGTTAGGGTCTCAGTCTCTACTGTCTGGGTTAGGGCCTCAGTCTCTACTGTCTGGGTTAGGGTCTCATTCTCTCCTGTCTGGGTTAGGGTCTCAGTCTCTACTGTCTGGGTTAGGGTCTCATTCTCTCCTGTCTGGGTTAGGGTCTCAGTCTCTACTGTTAGGGTCTCGGTCTCTACTGTCTGGGTTAGGGTCTCTGTCTCTACTGTCTGGGTTAGGGTCTCTGTCTCTACTGTTAGGGTCTCTCTCTACTGTTAGGGTCTCAGTCTCTACTGTCTGGGTTAGGGTCTCTCTCTCCTGTTAGGGTCTCAGTCTCTCCTGTTAGGGTCTCAGTCTCTACTGGCTGGGTCTCAGTCTCTACTGGCTGGGTCTCAGTCTCTACTGTTAGGGTCTCTGTCTCTACTGTTAGGGTCTCTGTCTCTACTGTCTGGGATAGGGTCTCTGTCTCTACTGTCTGGGATAGTGTCTCTGTCTCTACTGTCTGAGATAGTGTCTCTGTCTCTACTGTCTGGGATAGTGTCTCTGTCTCTACTGTCTGGGTCTCTGTCTCTACTGTCTGTGTCTCTGTCTCTACTGTCTGTGTCTCTGTCTCTACTGTCTGTGTCTCTGTCTCTACTGTCTGGGTCTCTGTCTCTACTGTCAGGGATAGTGTCTCTGTCTCTACTGTCTGGGTCTCTGTCTCTACTGTCTGGGTCTCTGTCTCTACTGTTAGGGTCTCAGTCTCCCCTGTTAGGGTCTCAGTCTCTACTGTCTGGGTTAGGGTCTCAGTCTCTACTGTCTGGGATAGTGTCTCTGTCTCTACTGTCTGGGTCTCAGTCTCTACTGTTAGGGTCTCTGTCTCTACTGTCTGTGTCTCTGTCTCTACTGTCTGTGTCTCTGTCTCTACTGTCTGGGTCTCTGTCTCTACTGTCAGGGATAGTGTCTCTGTCTCTACTGTCTGGGTCTCTGTCTCTACTGTCTGGGTCTCTGTCTCTACTGTTAGTGTCTCAGTCTCCCCTGTTAGGGTCTCAGTCTCTACTGTCTGGATTAGGGTCTCAGTCTCTACTGTCTGGTTTAGTGTCTCTGTCTCTACTGTCTGGGATAGGGTCTCAGTCTCTCTCTCTGTGTAGGTGTGCACCACGCCCCTGGCCAGGTGGAGGGGGTGGGGGTGTCTGAGCCCAGGGAAGGTGTGGATGCAGCTCTGGGGGTCAGTGGGGAGCACAGCCACAGCCACGAGCACCTCCATGCCTACATCGGGGTTTCTCTGGTCCTGGGGTTCGTTTTCATGCTGCTGGTCGACCAGATAGGAAGCGCCCACGTACACAGCAGTGCTGACGGTCAGTCTAAAGACACACACACACACACACACACACACACACACACACACAGCAGTGCTGACGGTCAGTCTACACACACACACACACAGCAGTGCTGACGGTCAGTCTAAAGACACACACACACACACACACACACACACACACACACACACACACACACACACACACACACAGCAGTGCTGACGGTCAGTCTACACACACACACACACAGCAGTGTTGACGGTCAGTCTGGACTCACTCTGTCTGTCTGTCTGACTGACTGATTTGGTATGTGTGTGTGTCTGTCTGACTGTCTGACTGATTTGGTGTGTGTGTGTGTGTGTGTGTGTGTGTCTGACTGTCTGACTTGGTGTGTGTGTGTCTGACTGTCTGACTTGGTGTGTGTGTGTGTGTCTGTCTGACTTGGTGTGTGTGTGTGTGTCTGTCTGACTTGGTGTGTGTGTGTCTGTCTGACTTGGTGTGTGTGTCTGTCTGACTTGGTGTGTCTGTCTGACTTGGTGTCTGTCTGTCTGTCTGTCTGTCTGACTGACTTGGTGTCTGTCTGTCTGTCTGTCTGTCTGACTGACTTGGTGTCTGTCTGTCTGACTGACTTGGTGTCTGTCTGTCTGACTGATTTGGTGTGTGTGTGTGTGTCTGTCTGACTGACTGATTTGGTGTATGTGTGTGTGTCTGTCTGACTGATTTGGTGTGTGTGTGTGTCTGTCTGACTGACTGATTTGGTGTGTGTGTGTCTGTCTGACTGATTTCGTATGTGTGTGTCTGTCTGACTGACTTGGTGTGTGTGTGTGTGTGTCTGTCTGACTGATTTGGTGTGTGTCTGTCTGACTGATTTCGTATGTGTGTCTGTCTGTCTGACTGATTTGGTGTGTGTGTGTGTCTGTCTGACTGATTTGGTGTGTGTGTGTGTGTGTCTGACTGATTTGGTGTGTGTGTGTGTGTCTGTCTGACTGATTTGGTGTGTCTGTCTGACTGATTTGGTGTGTGTGTGTCTGTCTGTCTGACTGATTTGGTCTGTCTGTCTGACTGATTTGGTCTGTCTGTCTGACTGATTTGGTGTGTGTGTCTGTCTGTCTGACTGATTTGGTGTGTGTGTGTGTGTGTGTGTCTGTCTGACTGATTTGGTGTGTGTGTGTGTGTGTTTAGATCCAGAGTCTGCGAGGGTTGCCAGCTCAAAGATCACCACCACCTTGGGACTAGTGGTCCATGCAGCAGGTAAGATGGCTTCCTGATACAGTGTTTTAGGAAGAAGAGACAGTGGATGTCTATGGAGGCTTGTAGGTGGATTCTGCATCCTATCTACTGTACATAATGTTATGTGGATTGTCAATTATTTTGGTTGTATATTCTGTTTTATTCAGTAGGTCAAATTCCTGGTACATATACAGTGACTATACTAAACATTAGGAACACCTTCCTAGTATTGAGTTTGCACCCCGTTTTGCCCTCAGAACAGCCTCAATTCGTCTGGGAACGGACTCTACAAGGTGTTGAGAGCGTTCCACAGGGATGCTGGTCCATGTTGACTCCAATGCCTCCCACAGTTGTTTCAAGTTGTCTGGATGGTTTTTGGGTGGGTGGACCATTCTTGATACACACGGGAAACTGTTGAGTGTGAAAAACCCAGCAGCGTTGCAGTTCTTGACACAAACCGGTGCGGCCTGGCACCTACTACCAAACCCTGTTCAAAAGACACTTCAATATTTTGTCTTCCCCATTCACCCTCTGAATGGCACACGAACACAACCCATGTCTCAATTTGTCTCAAGGCTTAAAAATCCTTATTTAACCACCCGTCTCCTCCCCTTCATCTACACTGATTGAAGTGGATTAAACAAGTGACGTCAATAAGGGATCATATCTCTCACCTGGATTCACCTGGCCAGTCTGTTAGGGTTGAATGGAGAGAACTCGGTTACTGGGATTTACTGCCCAAAACCACTCCCTTTTTACAGGATAAATAACTTGAGAGAAACCGATTTAAATTATTATTATAAATGATGTCTATGAACAGCATGGTGTGAAATGGAACTGTTAAATGAGGGAGGGACAGGCAGACCATCTCAGTGTGGAGGGAGGGACAGGCAGACCGTCTCAGTGTGGAGGGAGGGACACGCAGACCGTCTCAGTGTGGAGGGAGGGACAGGCAGACCGTCTCAGTGTGGAGGGAGGGACAGGCAGACCGTTTCAGTGTGGAGGGATGGACAGGCAGACCGTCTCAGTGTGGAGGGAGGGACAGGCAGACCGTCTCAGTGTGGAGGGAGGGACAGGCAGACCGTCTCAGTGTGGAGGGAGGGACAGGCAGACCGTCTCAGTGTGGAGGGAGGGACAGGCAGACCGTCTCAGTGTGGAGGGAGGGACAGGCAGACCGTCTCAGTGTGGAGGGAGGGAATGGCAGACCGTCTCGGTGTGGAGGGAGGGACAGGCAGACCGTCTCGGTGTGGAGGGAGGGACAGGCAGACCGTCTCGGTGTGGAGGGAGGGACAGGCAGACCGTCTCGGTGTGGAGGGAGGGACAGGCAGACCGTCTCAGTGTGGAGGGAGGGACGGGCAGACCGTCTCAGTATGGAGGGAGGGACGGGCAGACCGTCTCAGTGTGGAGGGACAGACAGACCGTCTCGGTGTGGAGGACAGGCAGACCGTCTCGGTATGGAGGACAGGCAGACCGTCTCGGTGTGGAGGGACAGGCAGACCGTCTCGGTGTGGAGGGACAGGCAGACCGTCTCAGTGTGGAGGGAGGGACAGGCAGACCTTCTCGGTGTGGAGGGACAGGCAGACCGTCTCAGTATGGAGGACAGGCAGACCGTCTCAGTGTGGAGCAGCCGTTCACAATGCCTGTAGACCTATCATCTCATCATTGTAACTTTTTTTATTGTGACAGTTCGGTCTACATTTGCTCCAGCATAGCCTACACTACATAAATATAAAGAACGAATGCTTGTCTAATTTACCCAACTTTAGAGCAGGTGTTCTTAATGTTTTGCATGGTGTGCTGGGTAAATAAAGGTGATTCTGATCTTCCAGCTGACGGCGTGGCTCTCGGAGCAGCGGCTTCAACTTCCCAGACCAGTGTTCAGCTCATTGTCTTTGTGGCCATCATGCTTCACAAGGTACAGTGACAGTTCATCTTGTTATCTGCCATCTTGTGTTTTCAGCGGTCCCTCTCAGCGTGGATATAATGATAATGTGTTGTTTAACAGCTTCCTTCCTTCCATATCGGATCCTCTGTCTCTTTAAACACAACGTGACGTGCCCCACCCACCCTCTCTGCCAAGTTGATGGCACTAGGAGTTAGTTAAACCAATTCAACTCAGTTTTCATGTAACTGCCTAATTAATCGAAGCACTTCAGTGAATTAGTGATGCATAGTATGTTGAAAGCTTCCGTACAGGTGTGGTATTAACATCCCTGGGAAATGAACTGAACTGAATGACTACTGACCCGTAGGCCACTTCCATCATCGCTTCTAGAGCAGGCCTGCAGGCCACTTCCATCATCGCTTCTAGAGCAGGCCTGCAGGCCACTTCCATCATCGCTTCTAGAGCAGGCCTGCAGGCCACTTCCATCATCGCTTCTAGAGCAGGCCTGCAGGCCACTTCCATCATCGCTTCTAGAGCAGGCCTGCAGGCCACTTCCATCATCGCTTCTAGAGCAGGCCTGCAGGCCATTTCCATCATCGCTTCTAGAGCAGGCCTGCAGGCCACTTCCATCATCGCTTCTAGAGCAGGCCTGCAGGCCACTTCCATCATCGTGACGTGCTTCTAGAGCAGGCCTGCAGGCCACTTCCATCATCGTGACGTGCTTCTAGAGCAGGCCTGCAGGCCACTTCCATCATCGTGACGTGCTTCTAGAGCAGGCCTGCAGGCCACTTCCATCATCGTGACGTGCTTCTAGAGCAGGCCTGCAGGCCACTTCCATCATCGTGACGTGCTTCTAGAGCAGGCCTGCAGGCCACTTCCATCATCGTGACGTGCTTCTAGAGCAGGCCTGCAGGCCACTTCCATCATCGTGACGTGCTTCTAGAGCAGGCCCGCAGGCCACTTCCATCATCGTGACGTGCTTCTAGAGCAGGCCCGCAGGCCACTTCCATCATCGTGACGTGCTTCTAGAGCAGGCCCGCAGGCCACTTCCATCATCGTGACGTGCTTCTAGAGCAGGCCCGCAGGCCACTTCCATCATCGTGACGTGCTTCTAGAGCAGGCCTGCAGGCCACTTCCATCATCGTGACGTGCTTCTAGAGCAGGCCTGCAGGCCACTTATTTTCCACGGATGGCCACATTTAGAGTATATTTTTTACCATCGTTAACCAGAATCATCCATCATGTGTATGACTGACAGATATATATATATATAGATATATCTACTGTAAATCACGTCCAGATATGCCACTTATTTTACTTGTTTAACATGCACAGAAATAAACCACATCCATGTTCTCCTTTTGGTATTTTCATTATTAAACAATGGAATGAACTACATGGAGGGAAAAGTGCATTCAGGACCAGCCTCTAAATTATACACCGTAATGGAAGCCCCAGGACCAACCTCTAAATTATACACCGTAATGGAAGCCCCAGGACCAACCTCTAAATTATACACCGTAATGGAAGCCCCAGGACCAACCTCTAAATTATACACCGTAATGGAAGCCCTGGCCCCAGGACCAACCTCTAAATTATACACCGTAATGGAAGCCCTGGCCCCAGGACCAACCTCTAAATTATACACCGTAATGGAAGCCCTGGCCCCAGGACCAGCCTCTAAATTATACACCGTAATGGAAGCCCTGGCCCCAGGACCAGCCTCTAAATTATACACCGTAATGGAAGCCCTGGCCCCAGGACCAACCTCTAAATTATACACCGTAATGGAAGCCCTGGCCCCAGGACCAACCTCTAAATTATACACCGTAATGGAAGCCCTGGCCCCAGGACCAGCCTCTAAATTATACACTGTAATGGAAGCCCTGGCCCCAGGACCAACCTCTAAATTATACACCGTAATGGAAGCCCTGGCCCCAGGACCAGCCTCTAAATTATACACCGTAATGGAAGCCCTGGCCCCAGGACCAGCCTCTAAATTATACACCGTAATGGAAGCCCTGGCCCCAGGACCAGCCTCTAAATTATACACCGTAATGGAAGCCCTGGCCCCAGGACCAACCTCTAAATTATACACCGTAATGGAAGCCCTGGCCCCAGGACCAACCTCTAAATTATACACCGTAATGGAAGCCCTGGCCCCAGGACCAGCCTCTAAATTATACACCGTAATGGAAGCCCCAGGACCAGCCTCTAAATTATACACCGTAATGGAAGCCCCAGGACCAGCCTCTAAATTATACACCATAATGGAAGCCCTGGCCCCAGGACCAACCTCTAAATTATACACCGTAATGGAAGCCCTGGCCCCAGGACCAACTTCTAAATTATACACCGTAATGGAAGCCCTGGCCCCAGGACCAACCTCTAAATTATACACCGTAATGGAAGCCCTGGCCCCAGGACCAACCTCTAAATTATACACCGTAATGGAAGCCCTGGCCCCAGGACCAACCTCTAAATTATACACCGTAATGGAAGCCCTGGTCCCAGGATCAGCCTCTAAATTATACACCGTAATGGAAGCCCCAGGACCAGCCTCTAAATTATACACCGTAATGGAAGCCCCAGGACCAGCCTCTAAATTATACACCATAATGGAAGCCCTGGCCCCAGGACCAACCTCTAAATTATACACCGTAATGGAAGCCCTGGCCCCAGGACCAACCTCTAAATTATACACCGTAATGGAAGCCCTGGCCCCAGGACCAACCTCTAAATTATACACCGTAATGGAAGCCCTGGCCCCAGGACCAACCTCTAAATTATACACCGTAATGGAAGCCCTGGCCCCAGGACCAACCTCTAAATTATACACTGTAATGGAAGCCCTGGTCCCAGGATCAGCCTCTAAATTATACACCGTAATGGAAGCCCTGGCCCCAGGACCAGCCTCTAAATTATACACCGTAATGGAAGCCCTGGTCCCCAGGACCAGCCTCTAAATTATACACCGTAATGGAAGCCCTGGCCCCAGGACCAACCTCTAAATTATACACCGTAATGGAAGCCCTGGCCCCAGGACCAACCTCTAAATTATACACCGTAATGGAAGCCCTGGCCCCAGGACCAACCTCTAAATTATACACCGTAATGGAAGCCCTGGCCCCAGGACCAACCTCTAAATTATACACCGTAATGGAAGCCCTGGCCCCAGGACCAACCTCTAAATTATACACCGTAATGGAAGCCCTGGCCCCAGGACCAACCTCTAAATTATACACTGTAATGGAAGCCCTGGTCCCAGGATCAGCCTCTAAATTATACACCGTAATGGAAGCCCTGGCCCCAGGACCAGCCTCTAAATTATACACCGTAATGGAAGCCCTGGCCCCAGGACCAGCCTCTAAATTATACACCGTAATGGAAGCCCTGGCCCCAGGACCAACCTCTAAATTATACACCGTAATGGAAGCCCTGGCCCCAGGACCAACCTCTAAATTATACACTGTAATGGAAGCCCTGGTCCCAGGATCAGCCTCTAAATTATACACTGTAATGGAAGCCCCAGGACCAGCCTCTAAATTATACACCATAATGGAAGCCCCAGGACCAGCCTCTAAATTATACACCATAATGGAAGCCCCAGGACCAGCCTCTAAATTATACACCATAATGGAAGCCCCAGGACCAGCCTCTAAATTATACACCATAATGGAAGCCCCAGGACCAGCCTCTAAATTATACACCATAATGGAAGCCCCAGGACCAGCCTCTAAATTATACACCATAATGGAAGCCCCAGGACCAGCCTCTAACTACATGGAGGGAAAAGTGCATTCAGGACCACGGACAGAACTCTTAACGGGTATCAACAAAAACGCAAGAGAGAGAGAGAGCTCAGCATTACGTTTAAACTACTCAATCAGTGTGAGAAGTGAAGTGACCATCCTACCAATCCTCGACGATGTCATTTACAAATTAGCCTCCAATACCCTACTCAACAAATTGGATGCAACCTATGACAGTGCCATCCGTTTTGTCACTAAAGCCCCATACACTACCCACCATTGCGACCTGTACGCTCTCATTGGTTGGCCCTCGCTTCATACTCGTCGCCAAACCCACTGGCTCCATGTCATCTACAAGACCCTGCTAGTTAAAGTCCCCCCTTATCTCAGCTTACTAGTCACCATAGCATCACCCACCTGTAGCACGCGCTCCAGCAGGTATATCTCTCTGGTCACCCCCAGAACCAATTCCTCCTTTGGCCGCCTCTCTTTCCAGTTCTCTGCTGCCAATGACTGGAACGAACTACAAAAATCTCTGAAACTGGAAACACTTATCTCCCTCACTAGCTTTAAGCACCAACTGTCAGAGCAGCTCACAGATTATTGCACCTGTACATAGCCCACCTATAATTTAGCCCTATCAACTACCTCTTTCCCAACTGTATTTAATTTATTTATTTATTTTGCTCCTTTGCACCCCATTATTTTTATTTCTACTTTGCACATTCTCCCATTGCAAATCTACCATTCCAGTGTTTTACTTGCTATATTGTATTTACTTTGCCACCATGGCCTTTTTTTTGCCTTTACCTCCCTTATCTCACCTCATTTGATCACATTATATATAGACTTGTTTATACTGTATTATTGACTGTATGTTTGTTTTACTCCATGTGTAACTCTGTTGTTGTTGTATGTGTCGAACTGCTTTGCTTTATCTTGGCCAGGTCGCAATTGTAAATGAGAACTTGTTCTCAACTGGCCTAGCTGGTTAAATAAAGGTGTTCTCAACTAGCCTACCTGGTTAAATAAAGGTGTTCTCAACTAGCCTACCTGGTTAAATAAAGGTGTTCTCAACTAGCCTACCTGGTTAAATAAAGGTGTTCTCAACTAGCCTACCTGGTTAAATAAAGGTGTTCTCAACTAGCCTACCTGGTTAAATAAAGGTGTTCTCAACTAGCCTAGCTGGTTAAATAAAGGTGTTCTCAACTAGCCTACCTGGTTAAATAAAGGTGTTCTCAACTAGCCTACCTGGTTAAATAAAGGTGTTCTCAACTAGCCTAGCTGGTTAAATAAAGGTGTTCTCAACTAGCCTACCTGGTTAAATAAAGGTGTTCTCAACTGGCCTACCTGGTTAAATAAAGGTGTTCTCAACTAGCCTACCTGGTTAAATAAAGGTGTTCTCAACTAGCCTACCTGGTTAAATAAAGGTGTTCTCAACTAGCCTACCTGGTTAAATAAAGGTGTTCTCAACTAGCCTACCTGGTTAAATAAAGGTGTTCTCAACTAGCCTACCTGGTTAAATAAAGGTGTTCTCAACTAGCCTACCTGGTTAAATAAAGGTGTTCTCAACTAGCTTACCTGGTTAAATAAAGGTGTTCTCAACTGGCCTACCTGGTTAAATAAAGGTGTTCTCAACTAGCCTACCTGGTTAAATAAAGGTGTTCTCAACTAGCCTACCTGGTTAAATAAAGGTGTTCTCAACTAGCCTAGCTGGTTAAATAAAGGTGTTCTCAACTAGCCTACCTGGTTAAATAATAAATAAATAAAGAAGTCTCTGATGGGCTAGAGCAGTGAAGTCAGATATCATTTCTGACGTCACTATGCGCAGGATTGCTGAGAGGTGAGAGTCAGTAAGAGATGATCTGTGCCTTAAACTTGTTATATTTCATCACTGAAAATTTCTGTGCACGTACAACACTACCGTTCACTACCTTGTTTTCCATGAAAACGTACATCAAATGAAATGAACAGGAAATATAGTCAAGACGTTGACAAGGTTATAAATAATGACTGAGTTGAAATAATAATTGTGTCCTTCAAACTTTGTTTTAGTCAAAGAATCCTCCATTTGCAGCAATTACAGCCTTGCAGTTGTTTGGCGTTCTAGTTGTCAATTTGTTGAGGTGATCTGAAGAGATTTCACCCCATGCTTCCTGAAGCACCTCCCACCAGTTGGATTGGCTTGATGGGCACTTCTTACGTACCTTACGGTCAAGCTGCTCCCACAACAGCTCAAAAGGGTTGAGATCTGCCTCCCATTATAGACAGAATACCAGCTGACTGCTTCTTCCCTGAATAGTTGTTGCGTAGTTTGGAGCTGTGATTTGGGTCATTGTCCTGTTGTTGGAGGAAATTGGCTCCAATTAAGTGCCGTCCACAGGGCATAGCGTTGCAAAATGGAGTGATACACTTCTGTCTTCAACATCCCTTTTGCCCTGTACAAATCTCCCATTTTACCTCCACCAAAGCACCCCCAAGGTATCACATCGCCTCCAGACAGATGGCGTCAAGCAGTCCTCCAACATCTTTTCATTTTTTATGTGTCTCACGAATGTTATTCTTTGTGATCCGAACACCTCAAACTTAGATTTGTCTGTCCATTTTTCAATCTTCCTCTGTCCAGTGCCTGTGTTCCTTTGCCCATCTTAATCTTTTATTTTTATTGGCCAGTCTGAGATAAGGCTTTTTCATTTGCAACTCTGCCTAGAAGGCCAGCATCCCGGAGTCGCCTCTTCACTGTTGACGTTGAGACTGGTGTTTTGCGGGTACTATTTAATGAAGCTGCCAGTTGAGGACTTGTGAGGGGTCTGTTCCTCTGTACGCCTATGTAGATATTCCATAAGAAATCAGCCGTTTCCAGCTACAACAGTCATTTACAACATTAACAATGTCTACACTGTATTTCTGATCAATTTGATGTTATTTTAATGGACCAGACTAGTAGTGTCATCTGATAGGGAACAGACTAGTAATGTCAGAACGTGGTCTGATAGGGGACAGACTAGTAGTGTCAGAAGGTCGTCTGATAGGGAACAGACTAGTTGTGTCAGAACGTGGTCTGATAGGGAACAGACTAGTAGTGTCGGAAGGTGGGTCAGGAGGAGTAGTTTTCCCTTGAAGGCTTTGACAAGGCTGTACATCTGATGTGTAAAAAGGCCCTTCCTTCCCTTGTAGTTTGGAGTTCAGTTCATTCATGAGGCCATGATGTCCACTGGGAAGGCAAAATCAACCAACCAACCATTCTTCATCTGGCAGTTGAGGGAAATCCACCTATTCTTTTCATTTGAAAAAAACTCAGCCATCTCCGACTTCAGGTGCCACACCCTTTTAAGCACCTTCCCCAAACTTAGCCATCTCTCACGTTTGTGTGGTAGGGGAGATCTGCATTACCTGACTCTGTCTCTTCCGACAGTGAGACAAAAACTGCCTGTGGTTTAAAGATTTTGCTCATTTTCATTTGGCTTTCAAGAGGCCCAATCTGCCTGTGCAACAAGGCCCATCTGCTAGAGCAACAAGGTCATTAACCAAAAAAGCCCATTTTAAGTTGATTTGAAAACCTGGAAAACACTAGCTATTCTGTTAAGGTTGTATGGAAGTGTATATAAATGTACACAAACTTTAATTAGACTTTTAATCGGGAAAGTATTCAGACACCTATTTCCTCATGTTACGTTAGTTTTATTCAAAATATTGATTAAATAAAACATTTTCCTCATCCATCTACACACAATACCCCATAATGACATCACAATACCCCATAATGACATCACAATACCCCATAATGACATCACAATTCCCCATAATGACATCACAATAACCCATAATGACATCACACTACCCCATAATGACATCACAATACCCCATAATGACATCACAATACCCCATAATGAAAAAGCGAAAAACAGTTTTTTTTATACATTTTTGCACATTTATTACAAAGAAAAAAAACCTTATTTTCAGACTCTTTGCTATGAGACTCGAAATGGAGCTCCAGTGCGTCCTGCTTCTGATGGTGATGGGGAGTCCCATAGGGTGGCGCACAATTGGCCCAGTATTGTCCGGGTCTGGCCGTCATTGTAAATAAGAATTTATTCTTAACTGACTTGCCTAGTTAAATAAAATAATTAAAAGAAGTGTGGCAATTTGGCAGCCGGGAGAAGGGAATTATAATGATTATTTTCAGCACAACGGCCGCTTTGACCGCAAGAAATGCATATTTTTTTTAGGCCACTGGGAAATTTGAAGCACTACACACTGCCCTTACCCACCTGGATAAAAGGAATGCATATGTGAGGATGCTGTTCATCGACGACAACTCGGTCTTTAATACCATAGTGCCCTCTAAACTCACCACAAAGCTCATGGCCCCTGGGACTGGACTTCCTGTCTATGCAACTGTCCTGGATTGAACTTCCTGTCTATGCATCTGTCCTGGACTGGACTTCCTGTCTATGCAACTGTCCTGGATTGGACTTCCTGTCTATGCAACTGTCCTGGACTGGACTTCCTGTCTATGCAACTGTCCTGGACTGGACTTCCTGCCTATGCAACATTACTACCTCGACACTGATTCTCAACACGTGGGCCCCACAAGGGTGAAATCCTGTACTCCCTGTATACCCATGACACAGTTCCAACTTTTAAAAAAAATAACATTTATTTTTATTTAACTGGGAGGAGGTAGGTACTCTGACAGCGTGGTGCCAGGTCAACATCTGCACCCTCGACCTCAGCAAAACAAAGGAGAGGATTGTGGACTTCAGGAGGAACCATGTCGGGCTCGCCCCCATTCTCATCAACGGGCGTAATTCAAAAGGCAGTTTCTTGGTAACAGTTGAATAAAATGAGAGAAAATAAGAAACCCGCTATTGATAGTAACACTGCTCTTTAATAAGTTTTACATATCGGCCTCAAGGCCCTCGTCAAGCTTCTTTTTTCCCCCCTCGATGTTCCTTTGCGAACACGTCTCCGAGGAGCTGAAATATCAAACCGCACTGACGTCGTGGCGAAGAAGGCAGGACAGCGACTCCTCGAGATCAGGATGCTGAAGAAATGTGTTCTGTCCCCGAGGACCGTCGGTGTTGTTCAGGGGCTGTTGGTACAGTAACTCGCAGACCGCATGGCGCTACAGAGAGTGGAACGCTCAGCCCAACGCTCCATTGCCTGCTCACCGCCTGCCCTCCAGGACAACTACATCACCAGGTGTCGCCGGAAGGCCAAGAAGATCATCAGGGACTTCAACCACCCGAGCCAAGGCCTGTTCTCCCCGCTTCCATCACTCAGACATGGGCAGTACAGGAGCATCATGTCAGACTGGCCAATAGTTTCTTCCCTCAGACCATCAGACTGCTGAATAGCCACCACTAGGCAGCTCCCTAATCCACCTACTCTCCTGATTTACAAATCCTTATTTAACCCGTCTCCTCCCCTTCATCTACACTGATTTGAAGTGGATGTAACAGGTGACATCAATAAGGGATCATATCTTTCACCTGGATTCACCTGGTCAGTCTGTCACGGAAAGAGCAGGCGTTCTTAATGTTTGTACACACCGTCTCTATTTGTAGGTGTGTCTGTTCTCTGTAATTCCTCTCGTAATTAAACCCTGTCTCTTTCTTTCCCCCCAGGCCCCAGCAGCCTTTGGCCTGGTCTCTTTCCTGATGCATGCTGGTCTGGAGAGGAATCGGATCCGTAAACACCTGCTGGCCTTCGCCCTGGCAGCACCTGTCCTCGCCATGGTTACCTTCGTAGGACTCAGCCAGGTCAGTTGGTTGTCTATGATCTCTTCCAATATCCCACTACCTTTTCTCCCCACTACCACCTCCCCAATACCCTTTCTCCCCACTACCACCTCCCCAATACCCCTTGTCCCCACTATCACCTCCCCAATACCCCTTCTCCCCACTACCACTACCCCCCCCCCCCCCCTCCCCAATACCCAGCCAACCCCCTCCCTATTCTAACTACCCCCAATTGTTTTGTCCTCTCTACCTCCAGAGCAGTAAAGAGGCACTGTCCAACGTGAACGCCACAGGCGTGGCCATGCTGTTCTCTGCCGGGACCTTCCTGTATGTTGCCACCGTACACGTTCTGCCTGAGGTGGGCGGGACCGGACACAGCCACTCCCCCACACCGGGGAAGGAAGCAGCGAAGGGACTGAGCAAGGTGGAGGTTGGGGCTCTGGTTCTGGGCTGTCTGCTACCGCTGGTGCTGTCTGTGGGACACCACCACTAGACACACACCGCTAGTAGACACAAAGGAGACCGAGGGGAGGAGAGGAAAGGAGGGATGTAGTAATGAGAGGAAGAGTGGGTTTAGAGGGAAAGCAGCCTAACGGACATCTCTATCACACATCTCAAATGTCTTATGTACCTGTTCTGTTGATGGACTTCTGATTTGGTTGGATTGCGGTTGTTGTGTCCTCGTTGCCGGGACAACGACCTGCGGGTGGAATCGGAACCGCGCTGGACAACACAAAGGGATGATGATGATGATGTCATAACCATAGTAATAATCAAATCAAATCAAATCAAAGGACCTCCCACTTGTTCAACACTCTAAAGGAAGTGCTATCTGCTGATACTGATGACACAAGACTGCTACCATGGTTTCTGCTTCTTTTAAGCAGACATTTCTTTTTCTATTTTGGGGGGGGGTGGGGGGGGTCTCTCTAGGTAGGCTTTACATGAACTCATGTTAATGTACCTGCTTTTGTTCTGTTGCTGAGGACTGGGCTGTGAGAAATGAAGGGATAGTTGTGACATCTTGCAGTAAAAGTAAAGGTTTTAAATCAAGAGTGATTTTTCACTCTCACTTTTCAGAGCATTGTTTATGTGCTACGTTGAGCTTGCACTCTGACACACGGTGTTCTTACTGTGAGATTAAATGTAGTCTATATTCAAATTCTTGCTAGTGCAATCAGTAACTAATTAGAAGTTTACATGTGAGTAGTTGCACTTCTATGACTTGTGGCCTGATCTATAGGCTATTTATTTATCTACCGTACTGTTAAAGGACATCGGACATTTGAGAGACATGTTGTCTATAAGACTGCTGTCCACAGACTCTAGCAAACCTGTTAACTGAGGCTTATTAAAGGGGAAATCCGCAGTTCAAACGATAACCAAAGGAATCCCCGCCACCTTGTTGGGTAAACAGCTTGAAGGATGACTGTCTTGCTTCAGACTCACAATGGAAGCCCCAGGACCAGCCTCTAAATTATACACCGTAATGGAAGCCCTGGCCCCCAGGACCAGCCTCTAAATTATACACTGTAATGGAAGCCCTGGTCCCAGGATCAGCCTCTAAATTATACACTGTAATGGAAGCCCCAGGACCAGCCTCTAAATTATACACCATAATGGAAGCCCCAGGACCAGCCTCTAAATTATACACCATAATGGAAGCCCCAGGACCAGCCTCTAAATTATACACCGTAATGGAAGCCCTGGTCCCAGGATCAGCCTCTAAATTATACACTGTAATGGAAGCCCCAGGACCAGCCTCTAAATTATACACCATAATGGAAGCCCCAGGACCAGCCTCTAAATTATACACCATAATGGAAGCCCCAGGACCAGCCTCTAAATTATACACCGTAATGGAAGCCCTGGTCCCAGGACCAGCCTCTAAATTATACACCGTAATGGAAGCCCCAGGACCAGCCTCTAAATTATACACCGTAATGGAAGCCCCAGGACCAGCCTCTAAATTATACACTGTAATGGAAGCCCTGGCCCCCAGGACCAGCCTCTAAATTATACACTGTAATGGAAGCCCTGGTCCCAGGACCAGCCTCTAAATTATACACGTAATGGAAGCCCCAGGACCAGCCTCTAAATGATACACCGTAATGGAAGCCCCAGGACCAGCCTCTAAATTATACACCGTAATGGAAGCCCTGGCCCCCAGGACCAGCCTCTAAATTATACACTGTAATGGAAGCCCTGGTCCCAGGACCAGCCTCTAAATTATACACCGTAATGGAAGCCCCAGGACCAGCCTCTAAATTATACACCGTAATGGAAGCCCTGGTCCCAGGACCAGCCTCTAAATTATACACCGTAATGGAAGCCCCAGGACCAGCCTCTAAATTATACACCGTAATGGAAGCCCCAGGACCAGCCTCTAAATTATACACCGTAATGGAAGCCCTGGCCCCCAGGACCAGCCTCTAAATTATACACTGTAATGGAAGCCCTGGTCCCAGGACCAGTCTCTAAATTATACACCGTAATGGAAGCCCCAGGACCAGCCTCTAAATTATACACCGTAATGGAAGCCCCAGGACCAGCCTCTAAATTATACACCGTAATGGAAGCCCTGGCCCCCAGGACCAGCCTCTAAATTATACACTGTAATGGAAGCCCTGGTCCCAGGACCAGCCTCTAAATTATACACCGTAATGGAAGCCCCAGGACCAGCCTCTAAATTATACACCGTAATGGAAGCCCCAGGACCAGCCTCTAAATTATACACCGTAATGGAAGCCCTGGTCCCAGGACTAGCCTCTAAATTATACACCGTAATGGAAGCCCTGGCCCCAGGACCAGCCTCTAAATTATACACTGTAATGGAAGCCCTGGTCCCAGGACCATCCTCTAAATTATACACCGTAATGGAAGCCCCAGGACCAGCCTCTAAATTATACACCGTAATGGAAGCCCCAGGACCATCCTCTAAATTATACACCGTAATGGAAGCCCTGGTCCCAGGACTAGCCTCTAAATTATACACCGTAATGGAAGCCCTGGCCCCAGGACCAGCCTCTAAATTATACACTGTAATGGAAGCCCTGGTCCCAGGACCAGCCTCTATGCACCATAAAATCTAAACTTATATCAACCCATGAATTACCCTGCTTTCTTTTACGTTTGGTTTCAAATGTGGTTCTCTTCAGACCTGTTTTCCTGAGTGATTGCAGGATAGCTACTGGTCTACTTGATGGCAAGTAGACTGGGTACTGGTCTACCTGATGACAAGTAGACTGGCGACTGGTCTATTTGATGGTGGTAGACTGGGGACTGGTCTACCTGATGACAAGTAGACTGGGTACTGGTCTATTTAATGCTGGTAGACTGGTACTGGTCTATTTGATGGTGGTAGACTGGTACTGGTCTATTTGATGGTGGTAGACTGGTACTGGTCTATTTAATGGTGGTAGACTGGTACTGGTCTATTTAATGGTGGTAGACTGGTACTGGTCTATTTGATGGTGGTAGACTGGTACTGGTCTATTTGATGGTGGTAGACTGGGTACTGGTCTATTTGATGGTGGTAGACTAGTACTGGTCTATTTAATGGTGGTAGACTGGGTACTGGTCTATTTGATGGTGGTAGACTGGTACTGGTCTATTTAATGGTGGTAGACTGGTACTGGTCTATTTGATGGTGGTAGACTGGTACTGGTCTATTTAATGGTGGTAGACTGGTACTGGTCTATTTGATGGTGGTAGACTGGTACTGGTCTATTTGATGGTGGTAGACTGGGTGATTTTAGGGTACATGACATTAGGCATTGTTCCGTGAGTAGTCAGACCAATAGATGCATTATAATGAACTCTGAACTGAGGGACCAGTAATATGGAGTGTAGACCAACAGACAGTCGCCGGTAGATGTTCAGACTGATGGCTTTGTCTGGATCACCTCGTGTCTGTCTGTGAAGAGGGACTTAGTTATTTGCATTTGGGTCAAACAAAACAGCAGTTGTGACGTAATGACTTTAGATTTATTTTTTTATTTTTTTTCTGATTTGCTTTTAATTTATCTTCTGTCCTTATCAATGTTATAAAATCTCAGCAATAAGCATGTTAATTTTGTGAGCTCTGGTGTCCGTGTCTACCCACACAGAGTTATCCATTATATTGACCAGGTGGTTGAGTGGTCATCTCTAACAATTGAAAGAGATGCCACTCAATGCCCCTATTCGATCAAATAAACCACACGTAGAAAATAAGCCTTATGTTGTTTTTTAAAACCAAATTTAACACTCATTAACCTCTGTACAAAACCTCCTGGTTTAGTGAGTGAAACATTTTATACGAAACACCACCTGCTGGAGAAAACAGATTTTGGGCCCAGTTATCCCTCTCTCTTCTCTTCTTCTGTGGTTGTGGAGGTGGTTGTGCGTGCAGTACCTTCAGCTGCAGACTGTTTTTTTTTCATTCATGAGATTTCATGGAACCAAACTAAGTCTGTTCTAAAGGGATATCATCCCTACTGGTTCTTAGTGAAATAGTGGATCTCTTGAAGCTTCTTGGTTCTAGTCGAAAGACGTGTGTGTGTGTGCGCATGCGTGTGTGTGTGTGAGAGAGAGAGAGTTGAGGGGCATCAGGGGTTAGCAGTAGACATCATGCTTCGGGGATTGTCATGTGATCATTCCATAAGGAGTCAGACATTTTTCCATCTGTTGATAGTGGAAAGTTCAATCTGTTGCAAAACTGTGTTTTTATGTTTTATTTAAATAAATCAAAATGAATGGGTGCAATGTGTCCCGACTCTGATTGGTCACCTGTCCTGGCCAGATTTGGTCACCTGACCCGACTCTGATTGGTCACCTGTCCTGGCCAGATTTGGTCACCTGTCCCGACTCTGATTGGTCACCTGTCCTGGCCAGATTTGGTTCACCTGTCCTGTCCAGATTTGGTCACCTGTCCTGGCCAGATTTGGACACCTGTCCTGGCCAGATTTGGTCACCTGTCCTGGACAGATTTGGTCACCTGTCCTGGCCAGATTTGGTCACCTGTCCTGGCCAGATCAAACCCACCCCTGAGCTATCCCACAACTGGCCACGCAGGGCTCTCCAGAGGGTGGTGAGGTCTGCCCAACGCATCACCGGGGGCAAACTACCTGCCCTCCAGGACACCTACACCACCCGATGTCACAGGAAGGCCAAAAAGATCATCAAGGACATCAACCACCCGAGCCACTGCCTGTTCACCCCGCTACCATCCAAAAGGCGAGGTCAGTACAGGTGCATCAAAGCTGGGACCGAGAGACTGAAGAACAGCTTCTATCTCAGGGCCATCAGACTGTTAAACAGCCACCACTAACACAGAGAGGCTAAATAGCCATCCACTAGCGGGCTACCACCCGGTTACTAAACCTTACGTGCTGACCGTACCGCTCGTCCGCCATCGTGCACAGGTTGATTTAGTCCACCCACACCAGACGCGACCAGGACACGCGGGTTGATTTAGTCCACCCACACCAGACGCGACCAGGACACGCAGGTTGAAAGGCAGGCCCTACCTATGTGTTCTGGTGCCATAAATGTTAAGAAATTTGAAATGTTTTATACTTTTTACTTTTCATACTGAAGTATATTTTAAATCAAATGCTTTTAGAATTTGACTCAAGTAGCATTTTACTGGGTGACTTTTACTTGAGTCGTTTTCTATTAAGGTATCTTTGCTTTTACTCAAGTATGACAGTTGGGTACTTTCTCCACCGCTGTCATTAAGCCTACACATCCTCCGAGAGCAACTTCTCCCAAAAGTTTTGAGAATGACACAAATATTAATTTCCACAAAGTTTGCTGCTTCAGTGTCTTTAGATATTTTTGTCAGATGTTACTATGGAATAGTGAAGTATAATTACAAGCATTTCGTAAGTGTCAAAGGCTTTTATTGACAATTACATGAAGTTGATGCAAAGAGTCAATATTTGCAGTGTTGACCCTTCTTTTTCAAGACCTCTGCAATCCGCCCTGGCATGCTGTCAATTCACTTCTGGGCCACATCCTGACTGATGGCAGCCCATTCTGGCATAATCAATTCTTGGAGTTTGTCAGAATTTGTGGATTTTTGTTTTGTTTACCCACATCTTTAAGAATTGACAACAAGTTGTCAATGGGATTAAGGTCTGGGGAGTTTCCTGGCCATTGTTAGGGAAGATTCAGAATTTGTTGGTAACATATGTAAGATGTTTTATATTCATCAAATGTGTGTAAGTTAATTCTCATCAGAATGGTATTTTTGTGTTATTCTGTGGTGAGGGTTGCAGTATCTGTTCTATGTCAAGACTAAGTTGCATGGCCGCTGAGAGGGGAGAGGTCAAAGTGTCATCATGTGTAAACATATCTTTCACTCTCTACCTTTCCCATAGTGGGGAAAGGAAGGTTGCAGTGTCTGGAATCATTCTATGCTCCCTTTTATGTTGTTTCTATCTTAACCTATAGCCTCACCCTCCTCTCCGTGTTACGGTGCGTGAATGAGGACCCAAAAGCGAATTAACGTAAACAGAGCTTCTTTAATAACAAAACAAAACGTAGGCTCAGATGGACCGGCAGGTTCCGACAGGACAGGACAAGGTTGCAGCAAACATGACGATAGTCTGGTTCAGGCATGAACAACACAAACAAGAATCCGACAAAGACAGGAGCAGAAACAGAGAGAGATATAGAGGACTAATCAGAGGGAAAAAAGGGAACAGGTGGGAAAAGGGGTGACGAGGTAGTTAGGAGGAGACAAGGCACAGCTGGGGGAAAGAGGGGGAGAAAAGGTAACCTAACAACGACCAGCAGAGGGAGACAGGGTGAAGGGAAAGGACAGAAACAAGACACAACATGACAGTACATGACACTCCGTGAGTTTGTCCAGGAGTTTGTATTTAGAGTGGGTTGTATCTAAATGACAATTTGATATATGCCTGTTGTAATGGAGGATTGGTTTATGGTTTGGGAAAGGAGACAAAGCTGAACGATGAGTTATGTCTATGCTGTCTGACTATGTGGGTCTTTGCTATTAAAGGAACTCAGTTGCATTGTAAGGGGGCTCTCAGAGGATTCACTGGGAGACACTGAATCAATCTGAGAGTCACAGGGTTGTGATAGAGCTCATATAATTAAAGATGGACTTTTATAACTAACTCTGACTTGTGTGTGTGGTTTGCTCCCATGATTTGGTAAATAGAGGAAATTTCCACGACATTTGGCGACGAGGAGGGGATGTGAATCTTCACTCGGTGACCGTTCCTACGATCTAGGTAAATAAATCGTGCACGAGGGATCCCCTAAACTTGGGATCTCAGGGAGAACCACACTTCGGGAAACGGAGCAGATGGACCAACCTTTGATCTAAGAGGAAGCGAGCCGAGTGGATACCACATCTCGAACTGAGTTTTTTTTAAAGAAAAAGGTGAGCGAACCACACACAGATTTGAAGTAGAGTTTTTTAATTATGCCTGTTATACTCTGAGCGTGAATTCCTTTGTAAGGAAGGCACCTTGGCGGCGTAAGCAGGGCCGAGTCAGAGGAGAGTAATCTGGGGGTTTTGTGGACTCAAAAGATACTCTGCGCTGTCCGGTTGCCAGTGACCAAGAGCCCTCCTGACACTGAATTGATCACAGTGGGGATTTGGTGAGGTCTGTCGGGGTGAGGGGCCAGGGGGTCTGTGTGTTCTAGGTGAAACACAGCACTTGGTGAAGCCCTATTGGAAGAAGGACCTCATTCTGTGTGTCTGTGTGATTTGTCTAAGTGACCCTCAGATGTGGTGAATTCCAATTATTTTAAATGTGCTAGCCAGGTATGCCCTAGGTTTACTCTGTGTGAGTCGGACCGTTCTGTGTGAGCGGGGCAGGTTTACTCTGTGTGAGTCGGACCGTTCTGTGTGAGCGGGGTAGGGTTTACTCTGTGTGGGCAAACCTTTTGATGTTCTGTGTGGACGTCAGAAAAGTTCTATGTGAAAAAATCTGACCAATCCTGTGTGGATGATCCTGAAAGTTCTGTGTGAGTAACTAAGATTTCTTAAATTTTATATGGATTCTGTGAATTATTTGAAATTATGATAAATGGTATGTGTGTATAAAGTAATGCTGAAAATGATTAGATACAATTTAAACCACCCATTCGTAGACGTACGTAGGTTTTGAGTTGATATCTTAAATGGATAATTTGATAAAGATTAAGTTTTTAAGCACTGTTACAATAATCTACAAAATCTGGGAAATTGAGCTCTAGAAACTGATTAGAGTGTGTCCACTTTTGGTTATTTTACCCTAACGATGTAACTATAGAACGCATATTGGAGTATCTCCGTCTGGGTGAAACATTTCAAATTAAACTGCCCTTAAGGTCTGAACATGTTATACTTTTTCTTCCCAGTATGAGAGAAGTTGCGGGATTTATTGAATAAACTGTTTTCCATAAAGTTAAAGAGAATTCGAGGGATGCTCGATGTAATTTATAATGTTGTACAAAGCCTAAGGTTTTCCATCAAGCTAATTATCATTGCGTGATTAAAGTGATGTAGTAAAGTAATTGAAATACGTTGCATAAGTAAACATAATCTACTTTTACTGTTTCCTAGTCATTAGTGTCGATTTTTTTATTTGATTGCTAATATATTCATTTGGAATTTGAGAATCATAGCTGGAGCAATGTTTGTACTATTAAAATTGGGCTATTATTCTTCTGGGAATTACCGATAGTGACGTGTTTTGATTTTACTTTGTAAATCGGGTTTATATCCGGAGAGTTTTTGCTATTGGCAATAGCATTGTTGGTTCGGTGGTAGTATTCTCGCCTGCAACGCGGGAGGCCCGAGTTCCATTCCCAGTCACGGCGCTGGCTGAATTCAGACTTTATGACTGTAAATAATCTATTTGTATGTTTTGCCTGGAAAGTTATGGTCGCTAGTGTTTGTATAAGAGATAAATTGAACGTTTTCAATAGATTGTTTAGGTTAAATTGATAGGCTAATTCAATTTAAAACAATAACGAAGCGAATTCTGATGCAAGACGATGTCTGTTCACTAAATTATCTGCTGGAATAATGTATTGAGAATTGGGTCGTATTTAAATTACTGTATCAATAGAGAAGACAGTTACCTAAGTTAAAGACACTCTGAATGATAGCGGGGAGAGAATGGCGATAGGAAAGTGGTTACCGAAATGTTTTTCATTCTTATAGATTGACTGACGCATGTTATAATTTTGGCGCTGTGTGTGTTATTTTTAAAGAAATATGATACATTTCATAAGTGTGGAGAGCAAAGAGAAGAGGAAGTTATAAAGTTGAGGTTTTAATCTTACGATAGAGGTAAGGGAAAAACGTTGAAATGAGAGGGGTTATATTTTTGCCCAACTGGGGGAAAAAGAAGTAGGAAAGTTGAGTTGAAAGTATGTAAGAGAGTGAGTTGTTATGTTGGCTGCTCATTGTCAGGGAAAGTTGCTGGAGGAAGGTAGATTGTTGTAGAATAACGTACATTTGCGTTATTAGTTTGAATATACAATAACCTTACTCTAATTGTTTTGACCGTTGTTCAGGTCCATTTTTTTTTCTGTATTTCTAGCAGCTGATTCGCTAGGTGGGCATCATAGATTTGTGGCGTTTATATTTACTGTATTAGGCTATGAGAATTGGGAGACTGGATGTCTGAATCATAAAACATCGTAAGGATAGCTTCTGATTGTTATTGATTCTTGGTTTGATTGTTTAAGTAACACCAGTAAATTTGAGCAGGAAAGTTCATGTACTCTAAGGTTATGGTATGTTTCCATTATGTGGAACAATGTCAGGTCATTAAAGGTGATTGCTGGATTGAATAGTACGCCAACCTGTTGACAGAAGGCTGAATGGGTATGAATGTTGAAAAGCAAGATTGGGCCAAAGACTAAACTAGTATGTTAAGTGGGGGAGTATCATAGATTTTAATTATAGTGTTGTTATAGTAGTTATATAGTGTAGTCAAAACAATTTCATATGTTTTGGTAAATTAGCTAGGTTGAATTTGGTATTTGAGTTCCTTTATTATTTGCTTTTTAAAAGAAAGGTTGGAATCAAGTATGATGCCTTGGCACTTAAAATCAGATACCACCAGGAGCGTTTTACATCAGTACTTGTTTTTTGAGGAACATGCAGACTGTGTTTTATTTTATTGAGATGTAAACATGAGTCTCTGAGCAATTTTGTCATCTGAATCATTATAGTAGTGAGTTTTTGTGTAGTTTGTTATTTGCATGAATTTATCACAGTATCATCTGCATACATTGGAACTTCAGACCCTGTACAGACTAAAGGAAGATCATTAATGGATGTGCTGAACAGTATTGACCTTTGTGGATATCAGTGGGGAAAAAATTAAGTTTATTTTTATTTACGATGATGAGACAGCACCGACTTTTGAAGGATTTTAGATTTGTTTTAAAAAATCAGGATTGGTTTTTTACTAAATTTATATCAACAGATTGAAATTATTAGGTTGCTGATTAAGAGTTTTTTTTAGGAGTTGATTTAACTTGATTAAACATTGTATCATGCATATACATTGATTTGATTAAAACTTATGATTAATGATTTGAGGTACAGTGGAATTATCATTAGGTTTGGTTTATAGTTCACGTTTGAGTTTCTGAATCAATGTAGTGTAAATTAATACTAAGTGTTTTTGTGTTTTCTTCGGGAAAATTGATATTTCACTGTCTCTCTCTGGAATGTGTCCAGGGAATATACTCTTGGGGAGAGTGAGTGAAATTGGGGCACTCACCACATTGGGATTGTAATGAGTTTTTATTTTCTGACTTTTCATTACACACGCAAATTCTTTTGATAAAGGAATGTTCTGGGAACATGGAATTACGAAAATGTTTGGAACTAGTTGATTATTGTTTGCAATTTGTTTAATATAGTGAAAAACACTGCTTTGAAGGGTTTTGTATGACCTATGACCTGCTGATGACTTTCCGTTGTGGCTTGATCACCCGCATTGGAAAGTCATTTGGAAAATAAATGTATGGTAATTTGTAATACTGCTTTCAAAATAATTTGTGTAATTGGTAAATATGTTTCTTAATCCATATTTGTAATTTGGACCAGTGTGAAGAGGGCATTGCTTTTAACTAAGCTTTAAGTCTATTTTCCTATGACCATAGGGGTTAAATAATTTTTCTTTGTGGAGTGTTTTTTTTTTTCTTCTTCAGTTTAGTGATTTTAATTTGATTAGGTTAGCTGAAATTTTGTTTTACATTACTCTCATACGGAGAGATGTGTGTAAAACATGGGGGAGGATTCAGTTTTTTGAGGGTTTGAATTGAAGTTATACAACTTAAGTGATATGTGAATGAGTGTATTGTATTGTTGAGTGTATTGTATTGTTGTGTTTGTTTTGTTCTATTCCCGAGGGGTATAGGTCTAATTTCTTGATCCTTGGCTCTACGATGGAGTTGACAGTGAGATGGGGAGTATAAACCAATTTGAAAGAATAGTTTCAATAGAATGTTTTGATATTCTCTGTGAAATATGTTTAGATATGTGTGTTAAGAATAATTGGTAAAAGTAATCATTTATCATGTAGTTAATGAACTGAACTAAACTGTTGTTCTGATCTGTTCTTTCGGGGTTATCATGAAGGGTGACATCAGACGGTATCTTAATGCATGGAAGAGATCATTTGGACCGAATGGTGTATGTACCTCAAAACCCCCTCTAACTGGCTGAAGAAGAGAGACAAAGGCATTGAAGGAGGCTTTCCAAACCACTTCTACCGAGAGAAAAGAACCAAGCCAGAAATTGGTGTACAGTATCAGATCTAAGCTATCAACTGCTTTTCTTTCATGGTTCTGTCATACTGTGAGGAGTCCACTTGGAGTGATCATGGAGAAAGATCTGTTCTGACATTTTCTTATGATGCTGGTATGTTGGTTGACGAATGGACAAGACATGAGTGGTAAAGATGAGACATTGAAATTGGGACATTATCATGGGCCGTCCATTTTGAACTGTAAAGCTATTTGAAGAAAAACGAAGATGCCAGAAGATGCCGTGCCTGAGAGGGGGGGGGGTTTAATCTAACTGTGCCATTAAAATTGTTTATACTTTTGTGGTATCAGATTGATTGAAGAGGTCTACACCATGTAAATTGTAGTAATTTAGATTAAGAATGCATTGAGATACTGATCTGTATTAAAATCATGATTAAAAAAGTTAATAGTAGAATTATGGGATAATTATACTGTATGTAAATCTGCTAATATTGATGTGTGTTAAATTGAGGTTTTACTTTGAGTGATAAGACAAATTTGAATCACTGAGGAGTGCTAAATATTCTAAATATTGGTTTGATAAATAGTTGGGTTGTTACTTATGATTTGTAATATGAATGATTTCAATGACCTATTCTCTATTCCTAAGTATATTTCTGAGCATGAGTACTTAGAGGGATGTCTGTCCTATATGTTGTGAGGAGGCCTGTGTTTAGACACTGGTTCTTATGTAATTGAAAGAGCATAAATATGTTATGTTTTTATTTTCCTCAAATGGATTATTCTGTGTTATTAAAACATGTGCAAGTTTGTCTTGTAGAATAAGGGTTGTAAACTTAGTTTCAGAAGGGAGAAAGTTTACATATAAGCTAAGGTATTTGACATTGAGGGGATTTGAATGTTAAAATATTGAGTATGTTACTATTCTGATTCTTCAAAAGGAACTGAGTCCCTTGAGAGGGGAATGTTAGGGAAGATTCAGAATTTGTTGGTAACATATGTAAGATGTTTTATATTCATCAAATGTGTGTAAGTTAATTCTCATCAGAATGGTATTTTTGTGTTATTCTGTGGTGAGGGTTGCAGTATCTGTTCTATGTCAAGACTAAGTTGCATGGCCGCTGAGAGGGGAGAGGTCAAAGTGTCATCATGTGTAAACATATCTTTCACTCTCTACCTTTCCCATAGTGGGGAAAGGAAGGTTGCAGTGTCTGGAATCATTCTATGCTCCCTTTTATGTTGTTTCTATCTTAACCTATAGCCTCACCCTCCTCTCCGTGTTACGGTGCGTGAATGAGGACCCAAAAGCGAATTAACGTAAACAGAGCTTCTTTAATAACAAAACAAAACGTAGGCTCAGATGGACCGGCAGGTTCCGACAGGACAGGACAAGGTTGCAGCAAACATGACGATAGTCTGGTTCAGGCATGAACAACACAAACAAGAATCCGACAAAGACAGGAGCAGAAACAGAGAGAGATATAGAGGACTAATCAGAGGGAAAAAAGGGAACAGGTGGGAAAAGGGGTGACGAGGTAGTTAGGAGGAGACAAGGCACAGCTGGGGGAAAGAGGGGGAGAAAAGGTAACCTAACAACGACCAGCAGAGGGAGACAGGGTGAAGGGAAAGGACAGAAACAAGACACAACATGACAGTACATGACACTCCGTGAGTTTGTCCAGGAGTTTGTATTTAGAGTGGGTTGTATCTAAATGACAATTTGATATATGCCTGTTGTAATGGAGGATTGGTTTATGGTTTGGGAAAGGAGACAAAGCTGAACGATGAGTTATGTCTATGCTGTCTGACTATGTGGGTCTTTGCTATTAAAGGAACTCAGTTGCATTGTAAGGGGGCTCTCAGAGGATTCACTGGGAGACACTGAATCAATCTGAGAGTCACAGGGTTGTGATAGAGCTCATATAATTAAAGATGGACTTTTATAACTAACTCTGACTTGTGTGTGTGGTTTGCTCCCATGATTTGGTAAATAGAGGAAATTTCCACGACACCATGGACCCAAAATATTGATGTTTTGTTCCCGAGCCACTTAGTTAACACTTTCGCCTTATGGCGAAGGTGCTCCATCATGCTGGAAAAAGGCATTGTTCTTCACCAAACTGTTCCTGGAAGGTTGGGAGAAGTTGCTCTCGGAGGATGTGTTGGTGCCATTCTTTATTCATGGCTGTGTTCTTAGACAAAATTGTGAGTGAGCCCACTCCCTTGGCTGAGAAGCAACCCCACACATGAATGGTCTCAGGATGCTTTACTGTTGGCATGACACAGGACCGATGGTAGCGCTCACCTTGTCTTCTCCGGACAAGCTTTTATCCGGATGCCCCAAACAATCGGAAAGGGGATTCGTCCGAGAAAATGACTTTACCCCAGTCCTCAGCAGTCCAATCCCTGTAACTTATGCAGAATATCAGTCTGTCCCTGATGTTTTTCCTTGAGAGAAGTGGCTTCTTTGCTGTTCTTCTTTACACCAGGCCATCCTCCAAAAGTCTTCTCCTCACTGTGCGTGCAGATGTACTCACACCTGCCTGCTGCCATTCCTGAGCAAGCTCTGTACTGGTGATGCCCCGATCCCACAGCTGAATCAACTTTAGGAGACGGTCCTGGCGCTTGCTGGACTTTCTTTGGTGCCCTGAAGCCTTCTTCACAACAATTGAACCGCTCTCCTTGGAAGTTCTTGATGATTCGATAAATGGTTGATTTAGGTGCAATCTTACCGGCAGCAATATCCTTGCCTGTGAAGCCCTTTTTGTGCAAAGCAATGATGACGGCACGTGTTTCCTTGCAGGTAACCATGGTTGACAGAGGAAGAACGATGATTCCAAGCACCACCCTCCTTTTGAAGCTTTCCTGTCTGTTATTCAAACTCAATCAGCATGACAGAGTGATCTCCAGCCTTGTCCTCATCAATATCATAAAATCCACATAGCGGTCATATAGGATGGCTGCAGAGACATATAGATTTGAACATCCTGTCCATTAAAAGACATACACACACTAAATAACCATTCAGATGTATACATCTTTAACACCACAGTAAGTTTACCCATAACGTATCGTGATCTCCATTTTACTATGTAACATGCTCTTTGCTAGAATGTAGTGTAGCGTGTTCATGTCGAGCATCAGTTTACACTCCTACGAGCCCTGGTCAACAGTAGAATAGTGCCATTTGGGACACATGCCTGCCCTACTTTGTTCTCTACAGGAAGCTGCTCAGAGAGAGAGAGAGAGAGAGAGGGAGAGAGAGATGACAGGGATGTATTGACCTAGCAACAGATTTACTAAAACGAATTTCTAAAGCCTCTGTCTCTCTCTCTCTGTCTCTCTCTCTCTGTCTCTCTCTCTCTCTCTCTCTGTGTCTCTCTCTCTCTATCTCTCTCTGTCTCTCTCTCTCTCTCCTGCCCTCCCCCACTCTCTCTCTCTCTCCTGCCCTCCCCCTCTCTCTCCTGCCCTCACTCTCTCTCCTGCCCTCCTCCACTCTCTCTCTCTCCTGCCCTCCCCCACTCTCTCTCTCTCCTGCCATCACTCTCTCTCCTGCCCTCACTCTCTCTCTCTCTCTCCTGCCCTCACTCTCTCTCTCTCTCATGCCCTCACTCTCTCTCTCTCTCTCCTGCCCTCACTCTCTCTCTCTCTCTCTCCTGCCCTCACTCTCTCTCCTGCCCTCACTCTCTCTCTCCTGCCCTCCCCCACTCTCTCTCTCTCCTGCCCTCACTCTCCCTCCTGCCCTCCCCCACTCTCTCTCTCTCCTGCCCTCACTCTCTCTCCTGCCCTCACTCTCTCTCCTGCCCTCACTCTCTCTCTCTCCTGCCCTCCCTCACCCGTCTCTCTTCATCCTCTCTGCCCCTCCTCTCTGTCCAGTAGTCTGCCTCCAGCTGATGCTGATGTATTGGCAGCTTGATCATTCCACCCCGCTGAGTTTGGTATCAGGATGTGTGTGTTACTTTGTCTGTGAGTGTGTGTCGTGTCCACAACTGTGTGTGTGTGTGTGTACTTCCTAGTTCCTCATTTCTATTTTTGTTCCATTGATATTTTGTCCAACTCCACGCCCCTCTGTGGAAGGGTTAGGAGGGTTAGCGATGTTCTCCTCGTCCTCCAAACCCTCTCTCTTCTCCTACTGGACGTCCATGGATCAGACAGACTCTGAAGTGCTGGACATTAGCACCAAGGTGCAGCTGCATGGGGTGCTCTGGAAGAGGCCCTTCGGACGGTCCTCCGCCAAGTGGTCCCGCAGGTAGGGCATTATCACCTGTCTAGTTAATTCTACCTAGCAGCAGGTAGGGCATTATCACCTGCCTAGTTATTTCTACCTAGCAGCAGGTAGGGCCTGGCATGGTGACACAAGTACTGGCAGTGTATATAGAAGGGGGGAAAAAAGGACAATGTTAACTTTGGTTTACAGATGAACAACTTTAATCGTGTACTAAAAAAAGTCATTTTACACAACAGCATAGTCCCTGAGGTTAAAAAACACGAATATATATTGATTAGATAAGTGTTCATCCCCCTCGATACATGTTAGATTCACCTTTGGCAGCGACCACAGCTGTGGGTCTTTCTGGGTAAGTCTCTAAGAACATTGCACACCTGGATGGTACAAAATTTGCTAATTATTCTTTAAAAAATTCTTCAAACTCTGTCAAATTTGGTTGTTGATTATTGCTAGACAGCCATTTGTTTCCCAGTGTCTGTTGGAAAGCAGACTGAACTGGGTTTTCCCTTAGGATTTTGCCTGTGCATTTTCATCCCCAAAAAAACTCTTAACATGATGCAGCCAACACCACCATGCTTGACAATATGAAGAGTGGTATTTTAGTCATTTGTTTTTGTTTGATTTGCCCCAAACATAACGCTTTGTATTCAGGACATAACGTTCAATCAGGTTAGTATTGTGGAGTAACTACAATATGTAATGTTAAATCAGGTTAGTATTGTGGAGTAACTACAATATGTAATGTTAAATCAGGTTAGTATTGTGGAGTAACTATAATATGTAATGTTCAATCAGGTTAGTATTGTGGAGTAACTATAATATGTAATGTTCAATCAGGTTAGTATTGTTGAGTAACTACAATATGTGATGTTAAATCAGGTTAGTATTGTGGAGTAACTACAATATGTAATGTTAAATCAGGTTAGTATTGTGGAGTAACTATAATATGTAATGTTCAATCAGGTTAGTATTGTGGAGTAACTACAATATGTAATGTTCAATCAGGTTAGTATTGTTGAGTAACTACAATATGTGATGTTAAATCAGGTTAGTATTGTGGAGTAACTACAATATGTAATGTTAAATCAGGTTAGTATTGTGGAGTAACTACAATATGTAATGTTCAATCAGGTTAGTATTGTTGAGTAACTACAATATGTGATGTTAAATCAGGTTAGTATTGTGGAGTAACTACAATATGTAATGTTAAATCAGGTTAGTATTGTGGAGTAACTACAATATGTAATGTTAAATCAGGTTAGTATTGTTGAGTAACTACAATATGTAATGTTCAATCAGGTTAGTATTGTGGAGTAACTACAATATGTAATGTTCAATCAGGTTAGTATTGTGGAGTAACTACAATATGTAATGTTCAATCAGGTTAGTATTGTTGAGTAACTACAATATGTAATGTTCAATCAGGTTAGTATTGTGGAGTAACTACAATATGTAATGTTCAATCAGGTTAGTATTGTGGAGTAACTATAATATGTAATGTTCAATCAGGTTAGTATTGTGGAGTAACTACAATATGTGATGTTAAATCAGGTTAGTATTGTGGAGTAACTACAATATGTAATGTTCAATCAGGTTAGTATTGTGGAGTAACTACAATATGTAATGTTCAATCAGGTTAGTATTGTGGAGTAACTACAATATGTAATGTTCAATCAGGTTAGTATTGTGGAGTAACTACAATATGTAATGTTCAATCAGGTTAGTATTGTGGAGTAACTACAATATGTAATGTTAAATCAGGTTAGTATTGTTGAGTAACTACAATATGTGATGTTAAATCAGGTTAGTATTGTGGAGTAACTACAATATGTAATGTTAAATCAGGTTAGTATTGTGGAGTAACTATAATATGTAATGTTCAATCAGATTAGTATTGAGGAGTAACTACAATATGGTTCCATTTACTCTCTGACAACTGGGCTGCTGTGGGATCGGCCTCTTCCAAGTTCAGTACTGTCTTCGTCCCCCCATATAGAATAATCTGTTGTGCTCTACTCCTGCCATGATAAAAGCTCACAGTCAAAAAACCCTTGGCTCAGATCCATCATGATTTTCCCGCACCACATTAAGTGCTATCTATGATCAACAATCGGAACAACCGAGTCCTGTTTCTCATTGGATCCCCAACGTACCACTTAGCCTTGCACAGAATAGCACTATCGCATCGATAAAACATTCCACGCAGTATCGGCTTTAAACAAAGACGTCATAGCTGATGTGCAGATACTGCTTTACCTTCAGAAAGTATTCACACCCCTCGACTTTTTACACAGTTTGTTGTCTTACAGCCTGAATTTAAAATGGATCAAATGTAGATTTTTTTCATTTTTTTCATCACTGTCCTACCCACAATACCGCATAATGTCAAAGAAGAAATTCTGTTTTATCAAATATTTTACAAATTAATAAAAAATGAAAAGCTGAAATGTCTTGAGTCAATAAGTATTCAACCCCCCTTTTGTTATGGCAAGACTAAATAAGTTCAGGAGTAAAAATGTGCTTAACAAGTCACATAATAAGTTAAATGGACTCACACTGTGTGCAATAATAGTGTTTAACAGTATTTTTTGAATGACTACCTCATCTCTGTACCCCACACATACGATTATCTGTAAGATCCCTCAGTTTATTAAAAATGTAAAACATAAATATTATATTTACATAAGTATTCAGACCCTTTACTCAGTACTTTGTTGAAGCACCTTTTGGCAGTGATTACAGCCTCGAGTCTTCTTGGGTATGACACTACAACCGTGGCACACCTGTATTTGGGGAGTTTCTCCCATTCTTCTCTGCAGATCCTGTCAAGCTCTGTCAGGTTGGATTGGGGGGGTGTTGCTGCACCAATATTTTCAGGTCTCTCCAGAGATGTTGGATCGGGTTCAAATCCAGGCTCTGGCTCTGCCACTGAAGGACATTCAGAGACTTGTTCCGAAGCCACTCCTGCGTTGTCTTGGCTCTGTGCTTCGGGTCGTTGTCCTGTTGGATGGTGAACCTTTGCCACAGTCTGAGGTCCTGAGCGCTCTGGAGTAGGTTTTCATCAAGGATCTCTCTGTACTTTGCTCTGTTCATCTTTCCCTTGATCTTGACTAGTCTCCCAGTCCCTGCCACTGAAAAACATCCCCACAGCATGATGCTGTCACCACCATGCTTCATAGTAGGGATGGTGCCAGGTTTCCTCCAGGCGTGACAGTTGGCATACAGGGCAAATAGTTCAGTCTTGGTTTCATCAGACCAGACGATCTTGTTTCTCATGGTCTGAGAGTCTTTAGGTGCCTTTTGGCAAACTCCAAGCAGGCTGCCGTGTGCCTTTTACTGAGGAGTGGCTTCCGTCTGGCCACTCTACCATAAAGGCCTGATTAGTGGAGTGCTGCAGAGATGGTTGTCCTTCTGGAAGGTTCCCCCATCTCCACAGGGGAACTTTGGAGCTCTGTCAGAGTGACCACCGGGTTCTTTGTCACCTCTCTGACCAAGGCCCTTCTCCTCAGATTGCGCAGTTTAGCCAGGCGGCCAGCTCTAGGAAGAGTCTTGGTGGTTCCAAACTTCTTCCTTCAGTGCTGTAGACATTTTTTGGTACCCTTCCACAGATCTGTGCCTTGACAAAATTCTGTTTCTGAGCTCTACAGACAATTCCTTCGACCTCATGGCTTGGTTTTTGCTCTGACATGTACTGTCAACTGTGGGACCTTATATAGACAGGCCTTTCCAAATCATGTCCAATCAATTAAATTTACCACTGCTGGACAAGTTGTAGAAACACCTCAAGAATTATCAATGGAAACCGGATGCACCTGAGCTCAACTTCGAGTGTCATTGCAAAGGGTCTGAATACTTATGGAAATCCATTTTTTTTTAAATATAAATAAATGTGCAAAAATGTTCTGTTTTCACTTTGTCATTATGGGGTATTGTGATGTCATTATGGGGTATTGTGATGTCATTATGGGGTATTGTGATGTCATTATGGGGTATTGTGTGTAGATTGCTGAGGGTTTATTTTTATTTAATCCATTTTAAAATAAGGCTGTAACATAACAAAATGTGGAAAAAGTCAAGGGGTCTGAGTACTTTCCGAGGGCACTGTACATGTTTATTTACAGCATCAGGCTGGTTCCACCAGGCTAGGTTATAACGTGGACATGATATGGTGATCAGGCTGGTTCCTACTAGGCTAGGTTATACCCTGGACATTATGTGGTGATCAGGCTGGTTCCATCAGGCTAGGTTATACCCTAGACATTATGTGGTAAACACAGTGATCAGGCTGGTTCCATCAGGCTAGGTTATACCCTGGACATTATGTGGTAAACACAGTGATCAGGCTGGTTCCATCAGGCTAGGTTATACCCTGGACATTATGTGGTGATCAGGCTGGTTCCACCAGGCTAGGTTATACCCTGGACATTATGTGGTGATCAGGCTGGTTCCATCAGGCTAGGTTATACCCTGGACATTATGTGGTAAACACAGTGATCAGGCTGGTTCCATCAGGCTAGGTTATACCCTGGACATTATATGGTGACCAGGCTGGTAACACCAGGCTAGGTTATACCCTGGACATGATATGGTGATCAGGCTGGTTCCATCAGGCTAGGTTATACCCTGGACATGATATGGCGATCAGGCTGGTAACACCAGGCTAGGTTATACCCTGGACATGATATGGTGATCAGGCTGGTTCCATAAGGCTAGGTTATACCCTGGACATGATATGGTGATCAGGCTGGTTCCATAAGGCTAGGTTATACCCTGGACATGATATGGTGATCAGGCTGGTTCCATAAGGCTAGGTTATACCCTGGACATTATATGGTGATCAGGCTGGTTCCACCAGGCTAGGTTATACCCTGGACATTATGTGGTGATCAGGCTGGTTCCATCAGGCTAGGTTATACCCTGGACATTATGTGGTAAACACAGTGATCAGGCTGGTTCCATCAGGCTAGGTTATACCCTGGACATTATATGGTGACCAGGCTGGTAACACCAGGCTAGGTTATACCCTGGACATGATATGGTGATCAGGCTGGTTCCATCAGGCTAGGTTATACCCTGGACATGATATGGCGATCAGGCTGGTAACACCAGGCTAGGTTATACCCTGGACATGATATGGTGATCAGGCTGGTTCCATAAGGCTAGGTTATACCCTGGACATGATATGGTGATCAGGCTGGTTCCATAAGGCTAGGTTATACCCTGGACATGATATGGTGATCAGGCTGGTTCCATAAGGCTAGGTTATACCCTGGACATTATATGGTGATCAGGCTGGTTCCACCAGGCTAGGTTATACCCTGGACATTATATGGTGATCAGGCTGGTTCCCACCAGGCTAGGTTATACCCTGGACATTATATGGTGATCAGGCTGGTTCCACCAGGCTAGGTTATACCCTGGACATTATATGGTGATCAGGCTGGTTCCCACCAGGCTAGGTTATACCCTGGACATTACATGGTGATCAGGCTGGTTCCCACCAGGCTAGGTTATACCCTGGACATAATATGGTCATCAGGCTAGGTTATACCCTGGACATTATATGGTGAACACAGTGATCAGGCTGGTTCCACCAGGCTAGGTTATACCCTGGACATTATGTGGTGACCAGGCTGGTTCCCACCAGGCTAGGTTATACCCTGGACATAATATGGTCATCAGGCTAGGTTATACCCTGGACATTATATGGTGAACACAGTGATCAGGCTGGTTCCACCAGGCTAGGTTATACCCTGGACATTATATGGTGATCAGCGGTATTATATGGTCGCAACGGTACTTCTATCATAGGAGTCGAGGGAGACTGTTCACAACGGAGGAGGTGTCACAACGGTCCTTCTATCATAGGAGTCGAGGGAGACTCTGGCAACAACGGAGGAGGTGTCACAAGGATACTTCTATCATAGGAGTCGAGGGAGACTGGCAACAACAGAGGAGGTGTCACAACGGAGGTGGTGTCACAACGGAGGTGGTGTCACAACGGAGGAGGAGTCACAACGGAGGTGGTGTCACAACGGAGGAGGTGTCACAAGGATACTTCTATCATAGGAGTCGAGGGAGACTGGCAACAACAGAGGAGGTGTCACAACGGAGGTGGTGTCACAACGGTACTTCTATCATAGGAGTCGAGGGAGACTCTGGCAACAACGGAGGAGGTGTCACAAGGATACTTCTGTGGCATGACACTTTTATTCTGAGGTCTTGCCTGACAAGCTGTACAAACAGCAAGTAAAAAGTGAATGAAATTATTTTTAGTTGGTCGCTAAACCATTGCAATCACATTACCTCTGCTCCTTCTGGTAGGTCTCTGGCATCTGTTCATGACCATTGCAATCTGGCATCTGTTCATGACCATTGCAATCTGGCATCTGTTCATGACCATTGCAATCTGGCATCTGTTCATGACCATTGCAATCTGGTCATCTGTTCATGACCATTGCAATCTGGCATCTGTTCATGACCATTGCAATCTGGTCATCTGTTCATGACCATTGCAATCTGGTCATCTGTTCATGACCATTGCAATCTGGTCATCTGTTCATGACCATTGCAATCTGGTCATCTGTTCATGACCATTGCAATCTGGTCATCTGTTCATGACCATTGCAGTCACATTACCTTTGCTCCTTCTGGTCATCTGTTCATGACAAGGGGATAAATCTGGCACCCAACTGTGCACCGTCTGACAGAAAAACAGGGTTGATGATTGTCTATATCCCTCAAATATAACCAAATGCTCGAGAAATGACGTAATCTCATTTGGAAGCTACTTCTATGCTTTACAGATGTAGACTGACTGGCTCGAGATTGGAAATACAATGACGTTACTGAAGTAGGCAAATAATTAGTAGGAAACAACATTGCCATATGATGATGATGTCAAATTTATTTTTAAAGAGATGGCCATGTTGCCATTACTGTTACTAGCAAATTGCTAGCAATGCTAATGTTAGCTAGCTAAAATACGGTGGTTCCATTCATCTTAGTTAGCTGGCTAAAGTTCTACTGCATCTGAAGTCAATCTGTGGACATCACAATGATGACAAAATGTTTTCTTACTAAGTATTTTTTTCTCTTTTTTTTTAAATGTTATCGTGTTTCCAAGCCAAATCCGAGTATTGAGACAGGCTAACGTCAGCTATCTAGGTAGCTAGCTATTTAGGTAACTCTAGCTAGCTAACGGCAGCTATGCTAACGATGATAGTGATAATGATTATCAAAATAAATACAGAACAAAAATATAAACGCAACATGCAACATTTTCAAAGATTTTACTGAGTTACAGTTCATGTGAGGAAATCAGTCAATTGAAATAAATAGATTAGGCCCTAATCTACGACTGAGCAGAGGTGCAGGCGTGGGTGGAGCCAGGCCCAGACAATCAGAATCAGTTTTTCCCCACAAAATGGCTTTATTACAGACAGAATTACTCCTGAGCACCCCCCTCCCCCAGGGGATCCCGCTGGTGAAGAAGCCAGATGTGGAGATCCTGGGCTGACGTGGTTACACATGGTCTGCGGTTGTGAGGCCGGTTGAACATACTGCCAAATTCTCTAAAACAACGTTGGAGGCGGTTTATGGTAGAGAAATGAACATTCCTGCAGTCAGCATGCCAATTGCACACACCCTCAAAACTTGAGACATCTGTGGCATTGTGTTGTGTAACAAAACTTAACATTTTAGTGGCCTTTTATTGTCCCCCAGCACAAGGTGCACCTGTGTAATGATCATGCTGTTTAATCAGATTCTTGATATGCCACACCTGTCAGGTGGATTATTGTGGCAAAGGAGAAATGCGCACTAACAGGGAGGTAAACAAATTTGTGCAGAAAATTTGAGAGAACTAAGCTTTTTGTGCATATTGAACATTTCTGCGATCTTTTATTTCAGCTCATGAAACATGTGACCAACACTTTACATGTTGTGTTTACATTTTTGTTCAGTATAGCTACATAACCAGCCCTTTTCTATCCCCTACCCCCCTGTCTCCTACACCCAGGCTGCTGTGGTCAGAGAGAGGTCGTAAATTCCTGGAGGAGATTATCTCCTCATGGCCACAGTATAGAGACAGAGTGAGTTTTCATAGAGAGAACAAAGGAATTTCTTCCACCTCACAGAACTTGAGGTCCGAACAACATTTATGTTCTGGAGAAGGTATAAAAGATCGGTGAAGAATCCAGCTACGAACTGGTCCGTTTGGTACAATTTTGTGAAACACATGGGAGACGATACGGCCACATTACCATAATGTTGTTTATACAATAGCTTCAGATATGAGGCTTACATCTAATTGTTGTACAGGATGAATGAGGAAGGATTAAACTATTTGTGAAATTATGGGATGCTATGTAATTATGTAATGTGAGACAATTTTATTTCTGTGTAAAGTTTCACTTAAGTCACTGGCACGCCTCCATGAACACAGTTAGGACCTGGCGTCATGAGACAGCCTTTTTCTGCTCTTCCAAATAAAACTCCCACCTTGAGAATTTCTCAACAGACCATGTTTCTCTCAATTACGAGAGGACAAAGGTTGCAGACCAGCTTACCTCGATAACGAGAGGGGCAAGGTTTGAGTAGATGGCAGAATCTTTTAAACATCCAACGTGGTTAAACTCTTAGACTATCGATACCGACAGAATAAGAACAAGTCTTTGATATGAATTACTAGTCTGCAGCTAGGAATCCGGTCTCATTGAACGCGAAGACCGACAACCGCCGAAACATCTATTCTATAACGATATGAATGAATGTCACTCTGAACTACCCATTCTAACCACGACAGAGAGAGAGAGAGGGCGGACAGACTCTCCAGCAGAAACAAACTTTTCAACGGCGATCCCGACGACACACTGAGCGTAAATATATGTATTGATTGCAATTGTTCCCGAATGAGTGAGCGTTCATGTGCAAAGGATTAGCATTTCAATTGTTATAATTATCAACTGTGTGTCGTCTTCTCAGTCGACCACCACTTCCCTTTTGTAGACCAAGCCGCGATGCCGGTTTAGCCCACTAGGGAAACTCCGTTATCATTTCCTTGTAACCATCTACTGTTTATTTATGCATTTCTGTGAATTACTTAGTAAATAAATGATGTAAGACAATTGATGTATGGATGACTCATAGTGAAGACTGGGTTCGTGCAGATAACCAACAATTTACAACGTTTGGAATGAGACTAACGTGAGGTAAAGAATAATTAATTCATCAGAAGACTAAGTTATCAGATATTAAAATATCTGAAGAGTTATATTAGGAAAATTATAACTTTGTAATCTGAATATTTTCCTTGGTGCCCCGACTTCCCAGTTAATTACATTTGCCTGATTAGTTCATCACGAAATGCTAATTACAGAGAATCTTTGATAAAAACTATAAGTCTTCAGTTAATGATCGTAAAGACACGACAGAGTTAAACCTCTGTCAGACTCTGCTGGTATGACTTGGTGGCGTGGGTTAGCTAGTAAACCTCTGTCAGACTCTGCTGGTATGACTTGGTGTTGTGGGTTAGCTAGTAAACCTCTGTCAGACTCTGCTAGTATGACTTGGGGGCGTGGGTTAGCTAGTAAACCTCTGTCAGACTCTGCTGGTATGACTTGGTGGCGTGGGTTATCTAGTAAACCTCTGTCAGACTTTGCTGGTATGACTTGGTGGTGTGGGTTAGCTAGTAAACCTCTGTCAGACTCTGCTAGTATGACTTGGTGTTGTGGGTTAGCTAGTAAACCTCTGTCAGACTCTGCTAGTATGACTTGGGGGCGTGGGTTAGCTAGTAAACCTCTGTCAGACTCTGCTGGTATGACTTGGTGGCGTGGGTTATCTAGTAAACCTCTGTCAGACTCTGCTAGTATGACTTGGTGTTGTGGGTTAGCTAGTAAACCTCGGTCAGACTCTGCTGGTATGACTTGGTGGCGTGGGTTATCTAGGCTGGTGCTTGCCTGGTTGTTTTTTTTACCTACAGTACATAGTTATCCAGAATGATCCAGTCAGGATGCAGTCTATGGGCCTCTGCTTGCCTGTCTGTTTGTCTGTCTCTTTTTTTTTAGCCCAGTGTTGCCGTACCTCATTCTCCTCCTCCTAGATTCTCCTCCTGACACTTTCCTGACACTTTCTCCATCCTCCTAGATTCTTCATCATCAAAGACAGTTTCCTGCTCTACTATGCGGAGAATGAGAAGAGAAGCTTTGAGACCAACAAACACTTCAACATCCACCCCAAGGTGAGCTTTACTCAACATGGATGCATGCTATATATATAAATATATATATATATACCACATACCACAACTATGAGAAGTTGATGCATTATGTTGTATTCATCCTGTCTGTCCCAGGGTGTGATCCCCTTAGGAGGCTGTGTTGTGGATCCGAAGGAAGACCAGGGCATGCCATTCGCCATGGTTATAAATCATGACGACTTCACTGTAAGCACTTAGACAATAATATAAACTTTTTAATAATAGATACTTGAAATCTGCATCTCTGTATTTATCAGGCAGTTACTGTATATCTCATGTGATAATGCATGCTACTGTATATCTCATGTGATAATGCATACCACTGTATATCTCATGCGATAATGCAGAGTACTGTATTTCTCATGTGATAATGTATGCTACTTTGTATCTCATGTGATAATGCACACTACTGTATATCTCATGTGATAATGTATGCTACTGTGTATCCCATGTGATAATGCACACCACTGTATATCTCGTGATAATGTGTGGTACTGTGTATCTCATGGGATAATGTGTGGTATTGTGTATCTCATGTGATAATGCATGCTGCTGTATATCTCATGTGATAATGCACACCACTGTATAGCTCATGTGATAATGCATGCAACTGTATATCTTGTGTGATAATGCATACCACTGTATATCTTTTGTGATAATGCATAGTACTGTATTTCTCATGTAATAACGCGTGCTACTGTATATCTCATGTGATAATGTATATTACCGTATATCTCATGTGATAATGCGTGCTACTGTATCATGTGATAATGCACGCTACTGTATATCTCATGTGATAATGCGTGCTACTGTATATCTCGTAATAATGCACACTACTGTATCTCATATGATAATGCATGTTACTGTATATCTCATGTGATAATGCATTATATTGTATATCTCATGTGATAATGCATGTAACTGTATATCTCATGTGATAATGCACATTACTGTATGTCTCATGTGATAATGCATGCTACTGTATAGCTCATGTGATAATTCATGCTACTGTATATCTCATGTGATAATGCATGCTACTGTATATCTCATGTGATAATGTGCATTACCGTATATCATGTGATAATGCATGCTACTGTGTATCTCATGTGATAATGTATGTTACTGTATATCTCATGTGATAATGCATGCTACTGTATATCTCATGTGATAATGCACACCACTGTATATATCATGTGATAATGCATGCTAGTGTATATCTCATGTAATAATGCACACTACTGTATCTCATGCGATAATGTGCATTTCTGTATATCCCATGTGATAATGCATGCTACTGTGTATCTCATGTGATAATGTATGTTACTGTATATCTCATGTGATAATGCGTGCTACTCTACATCTCATGTAATAATGCACACCACTGTATCTCATACAAGCATTTCGCTACACTCGCATTAACATCTGCTAACCATGTGTATGTGACAAATAAAATTTGATTTGATTTGATAATGCATGTTACTGTATATCTCATGTGATAATGCATAATATTGTGTATCTCATGTGATAATGCACGTTACTGTATATCTCATGTGATAATGCGCGCTACTGTATCGTGTGATAATGCACCCTACTGTATATCTCATGTGATAATGCATGCTACCGTATATCTCATGTAATAATGCACACTACTGTATATCTCATGTTATAATGCGTGCTACTGTATATCTCATGTAATAATGCACACTACTGTATCTCATGTGATAATGCGTGTTACTGTATATCTCATGTGATAATGCATTATATTGTATATCTCATGTGATAATGCATGTAACTGTATATCTCATGTGATAATGCACATTACTGTATGTCTCATGTGATAATGCATGCTACTGTATAGCTCATGTGATAATGCATGCTACTGTATATCTCATGTGATAATGCATGCTACTGTACATCTCATGTGATAATGTGCATTACCGTATATCATGTGATAATGCATGCTACTGTGTATCTCATGTGATAATGTATGTTACTGTATATCTCATGTGATAATGCATGCTACTGTATATCTCATGTGATAATGCACGCAACTGTATATCTCATGTGATAATGCGCGCTACTGTATCGTGTGATAATGCACCCTACTGTATATCTCATGTGACAATGCATGCTACCGTATATCTCATGTAATAATGCACACTACTGTATATCTCATGTGATAATGCGTGCTACTGTATATCTCATGTAATAATGCACACTACTGTATCTCATGTGATAATGCGTGTTACTGTATATCTCATGTGATAATGCATTATATTGTATATCTCATGTGATAATGCATGTAACTGTATATCTCATGTGATAATGCACATTACTGTATGTCTCATGTGATAATGCAAGCTACTGTATAGCTCATGTGATAATGCATGCTACTGTATATCTCATGTGATAATGCATGCTACTGTATATCTCATGTGATAATGTGCATTACCGTATATAATGTGATAATGTATGCTACTGTGTATCTCATGTGATAATGTATGTTACTGTATATCTCATGTGATAATGCATGCTACTGTATATCTCATGTGATAATGCATGCTACTGTATATCTCATGTGATAATCGCGCTACTGTTTGTGATGTGATCTTTTTTTAAATTACATTTCTTTGTAATTTAGCAGACTCTTATTCAGGGCATATGTTTTCATACTGTTTTGTTGTTGTTCGTACTGGTCCACTGTGGGAATCGAACCAACAACCCTGGCATTGTAAGTGTCATGCCCAACTGAGCCACACGGGATTTATGCTTGATGTGAAGATAATGTATGCTAATGTATATTATCTTGTGATGATAATGTATGCTACTGTGTATTATCATGTGATGATAATGTATGCTACTGTATATATTATCTAGTGCTGATAATGTATGCTACTGTATATTATCATGTGATGATAATGTATGCTACTGTATATTATCATGTGATGATAATGTATGCTATATTATCATGTGATGATGCTCTGTTGCTCCCTCAGGGTAACATTGTCCTGGCTGCAGAGAATGAGGCAGAACAAAACCAGTGGCTGGAGATGCTGCAGGAGTCTGGCAGAGTGTGAGTCGCTAGTTACGACATAAAGCCTCTTTAAATCTAGCTGTTCAAACTGCCTTTTTAAATGTAACTGTAAACAAACTGAAACTACGCACTGCCTCTTTAAATCTAGCTGTACAAACTGCAACTGTAAACAAATAATGTCAAATTGATCAGAAATACAGTGAAGAGATTGTTAGTGTAGTAAATGACTATTGTAGCTGGAAATGGCAGAATTTTTTATGGAATATCTACATAGGCGTACAGAGGCCCATTATCAGCAGCCATCACTCCTGTGTTCCAATGGCACGTTGTGTTAGCTAATCCAAGTTTATAATTTTGAAAGGCTAATTGATCATTAGAAAACCCATTTGCAATTATGTTAGCACAGCTGAAAACTGTTGTCCTGATTTAAAGAAGCAATAAAACTGACCTTCTTTAGACTAGTTGAGTATCTGGAGCATCAGCATTTGTGGGTTCGATTACAGGTTCAAAATGGCCAGAAACAAAGGACTTTCTTCTGAAACTCGTCAGTCTATTCTTGGCAATTAAATCCAACTGACCACACTGCCTCTTTAAATCCAACTGACCACACTGCCTCTTTAAATCCAACTGACCACACTGCCTCTTTAAATCCAACTGACCACACTGCCTCTTTAAATCCAACTGACCACACTGCCTCTTTAAATCCATCTGACCACACTGCCTCTTTAAATCCATCTGACCACACTGCCTCTTTAAATCCAACTGACCACACTGCCTCTTTAAATCCATCTGACCACACTGCCTCTTTAAATCCAACTGACCACACTGCCTCTTTAAATCCAACTGACCACACTGCCTCATCAGGGGCAGCAGGGGTTAAGTCTATAAGTCTAACTCTAAGTAAAGGGTCCACCTTAGAGGGGGACTTTAGTCTCTTCAGATATGTATGGAGGAGCTGCACAGGTCTGCAATTGTATAGTGGAATATGTGACCTACTGTTGTGTGGTACTGGTGGTGATCATGCTGTATAAAACCTATATGGCCACATGCTGTATTAAAGCTGTTAAACACCTAGTGTCTAAAACCTCCAGCACCTGGAAGAACGCCCAACTGGGAGAAGCCATGATAGAGAGCCTGGAAGCCCAGGGACTGCAGCTGGCCAAGGAGAAGCAAGAGTACCTGGGTAAGAAGAGGGACTGTGGAGGCATGGGGAGGCAGGAGGCATGAGGCCTGGTTCAGGGGAGAGAGGAGGGAATGGGTGAGAGGGGACATGGGCAGGTATGGGTCAGGGTGGCAGGTCCGAGAGGCTGAAAGTAATTTTGTTCTTTACTTTTGATGCTTACAGTCCCACATGGAGACAATGGCCATATACAACAAGTGATCAGGCTGTTTTGTCACCCCAGATAAGCTGATGGAGGAGACAGAAGAACTGAGCCTGCAGCGAGAACAGAAGGAGCATCTGGAACGTCTGAACCTGGTTCTGGAGGAGGAGAAGCAGAAGTTTGAGGAGCTGGTGACGGAGCTTAGAGCAGAGCAGGATCAGATCAAACTGTAAGAGAGAGCTATGGAGAACACAAACTGGGATATTTACAATAATAAATACAGCAATACATAACATACAGTAATAGATAATATACAGTAATAGATAATATACAGTAATAGATAATATACAGTAATAGATAATATACAGTAATAGATCATATACAGAAATAAATAAATACAGTAATAAATACTTTTCAGAAATAAATAATATATAGTTTTAAATAATATACAGTAATAAATAATATACAGTAATAGATAAATACAGTAATAAATACTTTTCAGAAATAAATACTATACAGTTTTAAATAATATACAGTAACAAATAATGTACAATAATAACTAATATACAGTAATAAACAAAGTGATAAATAAAATACATTAATTTATATACAGTAATAATAAAATACAGTAATACGTAATATACAGTAATAATAATATACAGTAATAAATAAAATACAGTATTAAGTAATATACAGTAATAATAATATACAGTAATAATAATATACAGTAATAATAATATACAGTAATAATAATATACAGTAATAATAATATACAGTAATAATATACAGTAATAATAATATACAGTAGTCCCCACATATGAGTAAGAAAGATGCATGTAATACATTTAAAGTGCATTTAATATAAGGAATGTAGCTCGTATCTCCGTCTTTATCCACTGCGTTAACTAAACTGCTGTGAAAAGTCTTAGCCTTGAGACTCTGATCCTCAGGTCCATCTGTTGTGGGTTTGATGCTCTCAGTGTGGAGAGTGTTGCTATTACACTGTGTGGTGTACCGTGTTATTGACAGGGACTTGGACGGCACAGCACAGTCTCTGAAAGGTGTGGAGTCTGAAAAAGAGGAGCTGAACAGTTTGACAACACTTCTTCAGAAATCTATTGAGGTATTTAAAATTAATTTGAGGAGAAACACACACACACACACTCAGGTACACACACACCTTCATTACATCCATGATCTGGTCCTCCAGGAGCTGTCCCATGAGAAGCAGCGAACCCTGGAGTTGTTGAGGGAGAAGGAGCTTGAGCAGGCGGCTGAGCATCCAGAGAAGGACGAGGAGCAGGAGGTGCAGCCTGGTGACACGGGACTGCGATCGGAGCTGAGACACATTGAAGAGCAGATGAGGGAACTGCAGAGAGAGAAGGAGCAGGCTGAGGAGAGGTGAGAGGACCAGGAACATGGATCTTATTTTTGTCCAGTCTTGTGTGAAAAGTTCAAAAGTTTGTAAAAAAAAAAAACTTCTCCTACCATATAAAAGACACATGAAGCAGCCGATTGATTAGAGAGAGAGAGCGAGAGAGCGAGAGAGCGAGAGAGAGCGAGAGAGCGAGAGAGCGAGAGAGCGAGAGAGAGAGAGAGAGAGAGAGCGAGAGAGAGAGAGAGAGAGAGAGAGAGAGAGAGAGCTCAGACAGAAGATCCCGATGACACACTGAGCGTAAATATATATATTGATTGCAATTATTCCCGAATGAGTGAGCGTTCATGTGCAATTTATTAGCATTTCAATTGTTATAATTATCAATAATTATCAACTGTGTGTCGTCTTATCTCAGTTGACCCCCACTTCCCTTTTGTACATCAAGCCGCGATGCCGGTTAACCCACTAGGGCACATCCACTTTCATTTCCTTGTAACCATCTACTGTTTGTTTATGCCTTTCTGTGATGATTTAGTTAGTTAATAAATAAATTATGTAAGACAATTGATGAATGGATGACTCATAGTGAAGACTGGGTTCGTGCAGATAACCAACAATTTACGACGTTTGGAATGAGACTAACGTGAGGTAAAGAATAATTCATTCATCAGAAGACTAAGTTATCAGATATTAAAATATCTGAAGAGTTATATTAGGAAAATTCTAACTTTGTAATCTGAATATTTTCCTTGGTTCCCCGACTTCCTAGTTAATTACAGTTACACGATTAAGTAGTTTAATCACGTAATAATAATTACAGAGAATTTTTGATAAAGATTCTTCTTCAGTTTAATGATGCCAAAGACATGACAGTGTTGTATAAAAAAAAATGCAGTGTATCTGTCAATGAAGGGCCCAACTGCAGAGCTCCGCAGTGAAGCCTACTGTGGGTATCTCTCAAGGCGGAGTCACATTGAAGAGCCCCATGGTGAAGCCTATTGAGGGTTTCTCTCAATGAAGGGCCTCGCTGCAGAGCTCCGCAGTGAGGCCTACTGTGGGTATCTCTCAAGGCGGAGTCACATTGAAGAGCCCCATGGTGAAGCCTATTGAGGGTTTCTCTCAATGAAGGGCCTCGCTGCAGAGCTCCGCAGTGAGGCCTACTGTGGGTATCTCTCAAGGCAGAGTCACATTGAAGAGCCCCATGGTGAAGCCTATTGAGGGTTTCTCTCAATGAAGGGCCTCGCTGCAGAGCTCCACCGTGAAGCCTACTGTGGGTATCTCTCAAGGCGGAGTCACATTGAAGAGCCCCATGGTGAAGCCTATTGAGGGTTTCTCTCAATGAAGGGCCTCGCTGCAGAGCTCCGCAGTGAGGCCTACTGTGGGTATCTCTCAAGGCGGAGTCACATTGAAGAGCCCCATGGTGAAGCCTATTGAGGGTTTCTCTCAATGAAGGGCCTCGCTGCAGAGCTCCGCAGTGAGGCCTACTGTGGGTATCTCTCAAGGCGGAGTCACATTGAAGAGCCCCATGGTGAAGCCTATTGAGGGTTTCTCTCAATGAAGGGCCTCGCTGCAGAGCTCCACCGTGAAGCCTACTGTGGGTATCTCTCAAGGCGGAGTCACATTGAAGAGCCCCATGGTGAAGCCTATTGAGGGTTTCTCTCAATGAAGGGCCTCGCTGCAGAGCTCCACCGTGAAGCCTACTGTGGGTATCTCTCAAGGCGGAGTCACATTGAAGAGCCCCATGGTGAAGCCTATTGAGGGTTTCTCTCAATGAAGGGCCTCGCTGCAGAGCTCCACCGTGAAGCCTAATGAGGGTGTCTCTCTATCAAGTGTCCCCAATGCAGAGCTCTGCAACAAGGCCCTCTGTAATTTCCCACAGGGCATTCCCTGGAAATTAGGACCTACAGAACGACTTTCTTCTGTCCTATAACAGATCATTGCTTGTGCTTGTGTCTGATATTAACATCCCCTTGTGATACATTATCCTACCAAATTCCTTCATTAGGTAAGAGGTTGGGTAAGAGGTTGGGTAAGAGGTAAGCGATATAAATGCCCAGGGCGGAAGGCTTTTAAACACTTAGCCTAGTATTGACCTGCTGTGGATGGGGATTGGACTGCAGGATTGTGTTAGTATGCACAGTACCTTTCCTCGAACTGTGTGTCTGGCAATGTGTGTGTATGCGCGCTCTAGCTGTATGTTACTGTGTGTGTGTGTTTTGTACCTCTCCTCTGACAGACTATGTGTGTGCGTGCAAGTCGAGGGTGCACAGGACTGTGTGTTCTCTGGCTCCCCCTGCAGGCTAACGGACAATGAGCAGCGTAACACAGTTTAACATGACTGTCTGTGTTCTCTGGCTCCCCCTGCATGCTAACGGACAATGAGCAGCGTAACACAGTTTAACATGACTGTCTGTGTTCTCTGGCTCCCCCTGCATGCTAACGGACAATGAGCAGCGTAACACAGTTTAACATGACTGTCTGTGTTCTCTGGCTCCCCCTGCAGGCAAACGGAGAATGAGCAGCGTGCCACAGTTCTGCAACAGGAAAGAGAGTTCTACTCCTGTCAGTCCAGGACTCTACAGCAGTCCCTCACACAGCTCACTGTGGACAAGAAGCAAACTGAGGTGGAACTCAAGGTAAACCACACTGCCTCTCCAATGGCACCCTATTCCCTACATAGTGCACTACTTTTAACCAGAGGTACTCTAACGTTTCCAAAACTGTAAAGATATTGTCTGTGAGTATAACAGAACTGATGTTGCAGGCGAAAGCCTGAGAAAAATCCAATCCGGAAGTGCCCCATAAAAGATTTGTTCTAATTAGCCTCTACTGACTCCCCATCCCGCATGCGGGAGCGTAATCATCGCCTGACACTAATTAGCATAACGCAACGGACATAAATATCCCTAGAAAATATTCCTATTCATGAAAATCACAAGTGAAATATATTGAGACACAGTTTAGCCTTTTGTTAATTACCCTGTCATCTCAGATTTTCAAAATATGCTTTACAGCCAAAGCTAGACAAGCATTTGTGTAAGTTTATTGATAGCCTAGCATAGCATTTTGTCCAGCTAGAAGCAGGTAACTTGGTCACGGAAATCAGAAAAGCTATCAAATTAAATTGTTTACCTTTTATGAGCTTCGGATGTTTTCACTCACGAGACTCCCAGTAAGATAGCCAATGTTCCTTTTTTCCAAAAATATTATTTTTGTAGGCGAAATAGCTCCGTTTGTTCTTCACTTTTGGCTGAGAAATCGGCCGGAAATTGCAGTCACTCAGAAAAATATTCCAAATTAGCTCCATAATATCGACAGAAACATGGCAAACGTTGTTTATAATCAATCATCAAGGTGTTTTCCAAATATTTATTCGATAATATATCCGCCGAAACAATTAGTTTTTCAGTAGGACGATTGGAATAATGGCTACCTCCTGTATTTTACTCGAGAATCACTCTGGGAGCCATCATGTGACCACTTGCGCAATGTAGCCCCCTACGGGTATTCTTCAACATAAATGCGTTAAACTATGTAACAATGCTGTAGACACCTTGGGGAATACGGAGAAAAAGTAATCTGGTTCATAGCCCATTCACTGCTCAATAGGGACGCATTGGAAAACATGAGGCACTTCCAGATTGGATTTTTCTCAGGCTTTCGCCTGCAATATCAGTTCTGTTATACTCACAGACAATATTTGTACAGTTTTGGAAACTTTAGAGTGTTTTCTATCCTAAACTGTCAATTATATGCATAGTCTAGCATCTTGTTCTGACAAAATATCCCGATTACTACGGGAACGTTATTTTTCCAAAAATGAAAATACTGCCCCCTAGTCACAGAACACATAATTATCCAAAAGGCAGATCCTAGATCAGGCCTCCTACTCTGAGATGCTTTGTGAATACGGGCCCTGACCTCCTGTTGTGTCCCAGGTGGAGATTGAGTCTCGTATGGAGCTGGAGCGGAGGCTGAAGCAGGCTGAGGAGGCTCTACGGAACCTGGAGAAAGGTCTGAGCTCTCTGGAACGCTCCAAAGAGAAGGATGACAAGATGAAGGGAGACGTCAACAACCTCAGGAGTGAGTTACACTTACTGCACACACACACACACACACACACACACACACACACACACACACACACACACATATATACATTCTTCATGAGTCATAGATAAACACACAGCCATAAACACTTCTACCCACTGGTTCAGTTAACCCAGAATAATTCATAAGGGGTTCAGTTAACCCAGAATAATTCATTAAAGGGTTCAGTTAACCCAGGATAATTCATAAGGGGTTCAGTTAACCCAGGATAATTCATAAGGGGTTCAGTTAACCCAGAATAATTCATAAGGGGTTCAGTTAACCCAGGATAATTCATAAGGGGTTCAGTTAACCCAGGATAATTCATAAGGGGTTCAGTTAACCCAGGATAATTCATAAGGGGTTCAGTTAACCCAGGATAATTCATAAGGGGTTCAGTTAACCCAGAATAATTCATAAAGGGTTCAGTTAACCCAGGATAATTCATAAGGGGTTCAGTTAACCCAGGATAATTCATAAGGGGTTCAGTTAACCCAGGATAATTCATAAGGGGTTCAGTTAACCCAGGATAATTCATTAAAGGGTTCAGTTAACCCAGGATAATTCATAATGTGTGTAGTTTTCCTGCCTCCTTCTGGGTAGAACAAGTTATAGCTACAATATATTATTTCTGTCATATTTAGTGTCCTAGCAACTACTGAGTGCTGCGAGGAACATAACTACACTGAACAAAAATGTAAACGCAACAATTTAAAATATTTTACTGAGTTTACAGTAAATCAGTCAAATTGAAATGAATTCATTCGGTGCTAATCTATGGATTTCACATGATGGGGAATGCAGATATATGTCTGTTATCACAACTCAGGCTAAGACCCAGATTGAAATACAGGAGGTGGATAGTACGAGTCTGTTTTTTTTTTAGTACAGGACAGCAGAAATCAGAGTCAGGCAGGTACAGGACAGCAGGCATAGAGTTGTAATCCAAATCAGAGTCAGGACACCAGGCAGGTTCAGGTTAAGGACAGGCAGAAAGGTCAGAACTGGGAAGACGGGGAAAACCAAAAACTAGATCACAGGAAACACGGGGACACGCTGGTAGGACTTGACAGGACAAGACGATCTGGCAACAGACAAAAACAGAAAACTAAGGTATAAATACACAGGGAATAATGGGGGGAGACACCTGGTGGGGGGTGGAGACAAGCACAAAGACAGGTGAAACAGATCAGGGTGTGACACTGTTGGTCACAGGTACCTGGATCAGAAAACTAGTCAGTATCTGGTGTGACCACCATTTGCCTCATGCCTTTGCAACGCATTTCCTTCGCATAGAGTTGATCAGGCTGTTGATTGTGGCCTGTGGAATGTTGTCCCCCTCCTCTTTAATGGCTGTGTAAGTTGCTGGATATTGGCAGGAACAGGAACACTCTGTCGTACACGTCGATCCAGAGCATCCCAAACATGCTCAATGGGTGACATGTCTGGGAAGAATGCAGGCCATGGAAGAACTGGGAAATGTTCAGCTTACAGGAATTGTGTACAGATCCTTGTGACATGGGGCTGTGCATTATCATGCTGAAACATGAAGTGATGGCGTCAGATTAATGGCACAACAATGGGCCTCAGGATCTCATCATGGTATCTCTGCGCATTCAAATTGCCGTCGATAAAATGCAATTCTGTTCATTGTCCGTAGCTTTGCCCCATACCATAACCCCACCGCCACCATGGGGCACTCTGTTCACAACGTTGACATCAGCAAACAGCTCACTCACACGACGCCATACAAGCTCTCTGACATCTGCTCAATAAAGTTGAAACTGGGATTCATCCGTGAAGAACACACTTCTCCATCATGCCAGTGGCCATTGAAGCTGATCATTTTCCCACTGAAGTCGGTTATGACGCCGAACTGCAGTTAGGTCAAAACCCTGGTGAGGACGACGAACACGCAGATGAGCTTCCCTGAGACAATTCTTTGGTTGTACAAACCCTCAGTTTCATCAGCTGACCGGGTGGCTGGTCTCAAGACGATCCCGCAGGTGAAGAAGCCGTATGTGGAGGTCCTGGGCTGGCGTGGTTACATGAGGTCTACAGTTTTGAGGGCCGGTTGGACGTACTGCCAAATTGTCTAAAGTAACGTTTGGAGGCGGCTTATGGTAGAGAAATGCCAATTGCTTGCTGCACCAAAACTTGAGACATCTGTGGCATTGTGTTGTGTGACAAAACTGCACATTTTAGAGTGGCCTTTTTTTGTCCCCAACACAAAATGTGTTTAATCAGCTTCTTGATATGCCACACCTATCAGGTGTCTTATCTTGGAGAAATGAGGAGAAATGTTCACTAACAGCGATGTAAACATATTTGTGCACAAACTCTTGAGAGAAATACGTTTTTTGTGCGTGTGGAACATTTCTGGGATCTTTTATTTCATGAAACATGGGACCAACCTTTTACGTGTTGTGTTTCATTTTTGTTCAGTATAGCTACATGGGATGTGTGTGTGTGTGTGTTCTTCACCCAGAGTTCTTTGAGGAGTGTATCTGTGCTGCAGAGATCGAGGCCAAGCTCCCTTCTATAATGAAGAATGCTGTGTATCTCCACAAGGCTACAGCACGACGCATTAAGAGCTGTCGGATCCAGAGACGGGCCTCCAAACACCACTGGTGTGAGTACACACATACGCATGGAGGCTGCTGAGGTCGAGGACGGCTCGTAACAATGTCTGGACCGGAGCGAATGGAATGGCATCAAACACAGGGAAACCATGGAAACCAAATGTTTGTTGTGTTTGATACCATTCCACTAATTTCCCTCCAGCCATTACCACAACCCCCCGTCCTCCCAAATTAAGGTGCCACCAACCTCCTGTGACACACACACACAAGCACTCATGTCTTTTCCTCTGCAGTGAAACACTCCCAGTCATTCGTGGTTGCCCGTGGCGACGGCGGCAGCATGGAGGACCTGAGGGAGACTGCCCGGCGACTGACCTCCGACAGCTGCTTCAGGAAGAGCGTCTACAAGATCATCACACGCCACGACCAGGAGGCCTCCGCCAAGAAAGATGACTGACAGAGATAGGGAGGGATGGATTGCGGGACTGATTGTGTGTGTGTGTGTGTGTGTGTGTGTGTGTGTGTGTGTGTGAGTGTGAGTGTGTGAGAGAGAGAGACTGATTCCTCAATGTAATAGTGTCAAGTCCTGTCGTCTGCTCCCACGGTGTTGTAGCTGGTTCGGGATTATCTTTAGGATGTCATCTCTTCAATATGATGTCATCTCTTCAACATGATGTCATCTCTTCAACATGATGTCATCTCTTCAACATGATGTCATCTCTTCAACATGATGTCATCTCTTCAATATGATGTCATCTCTTCAACAGCCTGGTTGTGTTCAAACTGCATTACAAGACTTTTATGCAAAATAGTTTTATTCAAACAAAATTAATGTTTATTGTTAAAGATATAGCAGCTCTCTTTACTGTCCTACAGCTTGGAGGACGGTCAGAAAAATAATGCATATAGTTATTGAACCAACACGATATGACAATGTGATGGTTTACAGTACAGTACAGGCAGAAGCCTTAAACCTGACCCTGGGTAACACCATCAATCAACCATATGGTCGACACACACACTGCAAGTCGACACACACACACACTGCAGGTCGACACACACACACACACTGCAGGTCGACACACACACTGCAGGTCGACACACACACTGCAAGTCGACACACACACTGCAAGTCGACACACACACACACACACACACACTGCAGGTCGACACACACACTGCAGGTCGACACACACACACACACACACACTGCAAGTCGACACACACACACACACACACACACACACTGCAAGTCGACACACACACACTGCAAGTTGACACACACACTGCAAGTCGACACACACACTGCAGGTCGACACACACACTGCAAATCGACACACAATGTCAGAAAATGTGACTTTTATTTTTCTCGTCTTTGAGTGTTGATTGTATTTACACAGATGGCTTTGGTTCGTTTAAAAACTGTAGTTTATTTGCAGGTTGATGAAACTGCTCTATATGATATGTGTGTGTTTTTATCTGATTTGAAACCAGGTTAGCCTGGTCCCAGATCAGTTTGGGCTGTCTTGCCAACTCCTATGGTCATTACCTAGCCTGGTCCCAGATCAGTTTGTGTTGTCTTGCCAACTCCTATGGTCATTACATAGACTGGTCCCAGATCTGTTTGCTCCTTGATTGATGAAGACAGCTTGACTGTCGAAACGTTGGTATTACATTTTTGCATCTGAGCTCCTAGAGTGTGCGGCTCTCTTTTATTTTCAAGTTTTCTACTCCGCTAGCCAGCACCTCGTCTTAATAGGTGTGCATTTCTTTTTCTTCTAGATTGCTCTGTCTTCCTTGACATTGACCATAGGAGTTGGCAAGACAACACAAACAGATCTGGGACCAGGCTAGGTAATGACCATAGGAGTTGGCAAGACAACACAAACAGATCTGGGACCAGGCTAGGTAATGACCATAGGAGTTGGCAAGACAACACAAACAGATCTGGGATCAGGCTAGTTAATGACCATAGGAGTTGACAAGACAACACAAACAGATCTGGGACCAGGCTAGGTAATGACCATAGGAGTTGGCAAGACAACACAAACAGATCTGGGACCAGGCTAGTTAATGACCATAGGAGTTGGCAAGACAACACAAACCGATCTGGGACCAGGCTAGGTAATGACCACAGAAGTTGGCAAGACAGCACAAACTGATCTGGGACCATGCTAGGTAATGACCATAGGAGTTGGCAAGACAACACAAACTGATCTGGGCCCAGGCTAGGTAATGACCATAGGAGTTGGCAAGACAACACAAATAGATCTGGGACCAGGCTAGTTAATGACCATAGGAGTTGGCAAGACAACACAAACCGATCTGGGACCAGGCTAGGTAATGACCATAGGAGTTGGCAAGACAACACAAACAGATCTGGGACCAGGCTAGGTAATGACCATAGGAGTTGGCAAGACAACACAAACAGATCTGGGACCAGGCTAGGATCAATGCTACTGTCACCTGTATAATCTGTTCTCGACCAGAAAACCTAATCAGATTCACTATAAACAACATCTCACTGGAAATGATAGAAATTAACCAATATATCTCAACACATGGCCCTGTGGAAATGATTAACCAATATATCCCAACATGTGGCCCTGTGGAAAAGATTAACCAATATATCCCAAGACATGGCCCTGTGGAAATGATTAACCAATATATCTCAACACATGGCCCTGTGGAAATGATTAACCAATATATCTCAACACATGGCCCTGTGGAAATGATTAACCAATATATCCCAACACGTGGCCCTGTGGAAAAGATTAACCAATATATCCCAACACATGGCCCCGTGGAAAAGATGTCCTCATGTATTAGGGCAGCAAAACTTAATATTGTTGTAGTAACGAAACGAAATGCCTTGTTATTAAAGCTGTGTTAAACCTTGTTCTATATGGTACTATATTCTACAGCTCTATAACCCTAACCCTAAACGAGGCCTTGTTCTGGTCTGGTACTATACTCTACAGCTCTATAACCCTAAACGAGGCCTTGTTCTGGTCTGGTACTATACTCTACAGCTCTATAACCCTAACCCTAAACGAGGCCTTGTTCTGGTCTGGTACTATATGCTACAGCTCTCTAACCCTAACCCTAAACGAGGCCTTGTTCTGGTCTGGTACAATACTCTACAGCTCTCTAACCCTAAACGAGGCCTTGTTCTGGTCTGGTACTATACTCTACAGCTCTATAACCCTAACCCTAAACGAGGCCTTGTTCTGGTCTGGTACTATATTCTACAGCTCTCTAACCCTAACCCTAAACGAGGCCTTGTTCTGGTCTGGTACAATACGCTACAGCTCTCTAACCCTAAACGAGGCCTTGTTCTGGTCTGGTACTATACTCTACAGCTCTATAACCCTAACCCTAAACGAGGCCTTGTTCTGGTCTGGTACTATACTCTACAGCTCTATAACCTTAACCCTAAACGAGGCCTTGTTCTGGTCTGGTACTATACAGTAGACCCCTATATGACCGACCCCCTACATTAGAACCCTACATTAGAACCCTACATGACCCCCTACATTAGACCACTATATGACCCCCTACAAAGCATTACATGGGCTTGCTCCTACCTATCTCTCTGATTTGGTCCTGCCGTACATACCTACTCGTACGCTACGGTCACAAGACGCAGGCCTCCTAATTGTCCCTAGAATTTCTAAGCAAACAGCTGGAGGCAGGGCTTTCTCCTATAGAGCTCCATTTTTATGGAACGGTCTGCCTACCCATGTCAGAGACGCAAACTCGGTCTCAACCTTTAAGTCTCTACTGAAGACTCATCTCTTCAGTGGGTCATATGATTGAGTGTAGTCTGGCCCAGGAGTGGGAAGGTGAACGGAAAGGCTCTGGAGCAACGAACCGCCCTTGCTGTCTCTGCCTGGCCGGTTCACCTCTTTCAACTGGGATTCTCTGCCTCTAACCCTATTACAGGGGCTGAGTGACTGGCTTACTGGGGCTCTCTCATGCCGTCCCTGGAGGGGGTGCGTCACCTGAGTGGGTTGATTCACTGATGTGGTCATCCTGTCTGGGTTGACCCCCCCCCCCCCCTTGGGTTGTGCCGTGGCGGAGGTCTTTGTGGGCTATACTCGGCCTTGTCTCAGGATGGTAAGTTGGTGGTTGAAGATATCCCTCTAGTGGTGTGGGGGCTGTGCTTTGGCAAAGTGGGTGGGGTTATATCCTTCCTGTTTGGCCCTGTCCGGGGGTGTCCTCGGATGGGGCCACAGTGTCTTCTGACCCCTCCTGTCTCAGCCTCCAGTATTTATGCTGCAGTAGTTTATGTGTCGGGGGGCTAGGGTCAGTTTGTTATATCTGGAGTACTTCTCCTGTCCTATTCGGTGTCCTGTGTGAATCTAAGTGTGCGTTCTCTAATTCTCTCCTTCTCTCTTTCTTTCTCGCTCTCGGAGGACCTGAGCCCTAGCACCATGCCCCAGGAATACCTGACATGATGACTCCTTGCTGTCCCCAGTCCACCTGACTGTGCTGCTGCTCCAGTTTAAACTGTTCTGCCTTATTATTATTCGACCATGCTGGTCATTTATGAACATTTGAACATCTTGGCCATGTTCTGTTATAATCTCCACCCGGCACAGCCAGAAGAGGACTGGCCACCCCACATAGCCTGGTTCCTCTCTAGGTTTCTTCCTAGGTTTTGGCCTATCTAGGGAGTTTTTCCTAGCCACCGTGCTTCTACACCTGCATTGCTTGCTGTTTTGGGGTTTTAGGCTGGGTTTCTGTACAGCACTTTGAGATATCAGCTGATGTACGAAGGGCTATATAAATAAATTTGATTTGATTTGATTAGAACCCTACATTAGAACCCTACATGGCCCCCTACATTAGGTCAGTGTTCTGTAGGACATAGTTCTCTTGGTAACAGTAGTGTTCTGTAGGACATAGTTCTCTTGGTAACAGTAGTGTTCTGTAGGACATAGTTCTCTTGGCAACGGTAGTGTTCTGTCGGACATAGTTCTCTTGTCAACGGTAGTGTTCTGTCGGACATAGTTCTCTTGGTAACAGTAGTGTTCTGTAGGACATAGTTCTCTTGGTAACAGTAGTGTTCTGTAGGACATAGTTCTCTTGGCAACGGTAGTGTTCTGTAGGCCATAGTTCTCTTGGTAACAGTAGTGTTCTGTAGGACATAGTTCTCTTGGTAACAGTAGTGTTCTGTAGGACATAGTTATCTTGGTAACAGTAGTGTTCTGTAGGCCATAGTTCTCTTGGTAACAGTAGTGTTCTGTCGGACATAGTTCTCTTGGTAACAGTAGTGTTCTGTAGGACATAGTTCTCTTGGTAACAGTAGTGTTCTGTCGGACATAGTTCTCTTGGTAACAGTAGTGTTCTGTCGGACATAGTTCTCTTGGTAACAGTAGTGTTCTGTCGGACATAGTTCTCTTGTCAACGGTAGTGTTCTGTCGGACATAGTTCTCTTGGTAACAGTAGTGTTCTGTCGGACATAGTTCTCTTGGTAACAGTAGTGTTCTGTCGGACATAGTTCTCTTGGTAACAGTAGTGTTCTGTAGGACATAGTTCTCTTGGTAACAGTAGTGTTCTGTAGGACATAGTTCTCTTGGTAACAGTAGTGTTCTGTAGGCCATAGTTCTCTTGTCAACGGTAGTGTTCTGTAGGACATAGTTCTCTTGGTAACAGTAGTGTTCTGTAGGACATAGTTCTCTTGGTAACAGTAGTGTTCTGTAGGACATAGTTCTCTTGGTAACAGTAGTGTTCTGTAGGACATAGTTCTCTTGGTAACAGTAGTGTTCTGTAGGACATAGTTCTCTTGGTAACAGTAGTGTTCTGTAGGACATAGTTCTCTTGGTAACAGTAGTGTTCTGTCGGACATAGTTCTCTTGGTAGCAGTAGTGTTCTGTAGGACATAGTTCTCTTGGTAACAGTAGTGTTCTGTAGGACATAGTTCTCTTGGTAACAGTAGTGTTCTGTAGGACATAGTTCTCTTGGTAACAGTAGTGTTCTGTAGGACATAGTTCTCTTGGTAACAGTAGTGTTCTGTAGGCCATAGTTCTCTTGTCAACGGTAGTGTTCTGTCGGCCATAGTTCTCTTGTCAACGGTAGTGTTCTGTCGGACATAGTTCTCTTGGTAACAGTAGTGTTCTGTCGGACATAGTTCTCTTGGTAACAGTAGTGTTCTGTAGGACATAGTTCTCTTGGTAACAGTAGTGTTCTGTAGGACATAGTTCTCTTGGTAACAGTAGTGTTCTGTAGGACATAGTTCTCTTGTCAACGGTAGTGTTCTGTCGGACATAGTTCTCTTGGTAACAGTAGTGTTCTGTAGGACATAGTTCTCTTGGCAACAGTAGTGTTCTGTAGGACATAGTTCTCTTGGTAACAGTAGTGTTCTGTAGGACATAGTTCTCTTGGTAACAGTAGTGTTCTGTAGGACATAGTTCTCTTGGTAACAGTAGTGTTCTGTCGGACATAGTTCTCTTGGTAACAGTAGTGTTCTGTAGGCCATAGTTCTCTTGTCAACGGTAGTGTTCTGTCGGACATAGTTCTCTTGGTAACAGTAGTGTTCTGTAGGACATAGTTCTCTTGGCAACATTAGTGTTCTGTAGGACATAGTTCTCTTGGTAACAGTAGTGTTCTGTAGGCCATTGTAGGTGGTGGTGGGGCCAGTAGGCAGGTGGAGGAAGTCATCGGCCTTTCCACCCTCGCCAGGATCTGTAACGCATCAACACCTCATTATGACATGTAATACTGAATATAACATGATGTTCCCTTTAAATATATTTTTCTCACAGGCAGATAAAAAGCTCACGTTTGTAATTCTTCCATTTCACCTCACCTCACCTTCGGCTAGCTAAAGAACACCCTATTCCCTACATAGTGCACTACTTTTGATTAGAGCCTTATGGCACTAAATAGGGTTTGATTTGGGATGTAAACAGAGATCTGCGTTCATTGCAGTAAGCCTAGCACAGTTCTCTCTGCCAGGCCGGCCTAATGCTGCAGGGAACAGCTCACAAACCTTTTGGGCAGATTTTTCTCAGTATTTACAATGTTGATAATGGTTGGCAGGTTTTCTGTTCTGTTAAAAAGCCTGCGACTGAATAGTACAGGAGCTGAGAGCGAGCTGAGAGGGCGCTGAGAGAGAGAGAGAGAGAGAGAGAGAGAGAGAGCCACACATGTCAATATGATTATTACACTATTAGCTTTCCTTGTCTCCAATAAATCTCCTTTAGGAGTCTGCTAGCTATCGGGTTATGTCCCAAATGGCACCCTATTCCCCACATAGTGCACTACTTTTGACCAGAGTCCCATTGGCCCTGGTTAACAGTAGTGCACTATATAGAGAATAGGGGTCCTCTTGGGGCGCTAGCTAGATGAGAGAAATCTGCAGCTGTAGGCCAGTTGGGAGAAGCACACGTTCTGCTGTGTGCTGAAATGAAATGCCCTCCCTCTCTTTCCAGCCTGCCAGGCTCTAGCCTTTTTGGGGCCCTAAGCGAGATTTGGTTGGGGGGGGCGACTTCCTTTAAAGTACATTTCCTGCAAGTCAACACATTTTGCCATGGGGCATAGACAACATGTTGCAGTTTTAAAGGAAGTTTTCTCCAGTTCTACACATTTTGTCAATGGGCAGAAAAAAGGTGTAATTTTTTAACAAATTTCATGCAATTTTACTCATTTTGCCATGGGTTGGAGAGAAAATTTAAAAAGTTTAAAAATGAATTTCATGCAATTCTATGCATTTTGCCATGGCTTATGCCATGTTAATGATATCTGAGTGAGAGTTACTAACTAAATCAATTGGGCCCCCTAGAGGTCAGGGGTCAGGGCCACCTGGAGGTCAAGGGTCAGGGCCCACTGTAGGTAAGGGTCCCTGGACATGAGCCCTGCGTACCCGGTCTGTATTTGGCCATGATTACTCCAAGTTTAGATACAGTGGGGAGAACAAGTATTTGATACACTGCCAATTTTGCAGGTGTTCCTACTTACAAAGTATGTAGAGGTCTGTAATTTTTATCATAGGTACACTTCAACTGTGAGAGACGGAATCTAATCCAGAAATCTAATCCAGAATCTAATTTCTAAATCCAGAAATTCACATTATATGATTTTTAAGTAATTAATTAGTATTTGATTGCATGACATAAGTATTTGATACATCAGAAAAGCAGAACTTAAAATAAATGAACATAAATATCGGTTGTATTTGTTTGTTCTTCACTGGTTGCCCTTTTCTTGTGGCAACAGGTCACAAATCTTGCTGTTCTGATGGACACTCGGGTATTTCACCCAGTAGGTATGGGAGTTTATCAAAATTTGATTTGTTATTCGAATTCTTTGTGGGTGTGTGTAATCTAAGTTTTATATGTGTCTCTAATATGGTCATACATTGGGCAGGAGGTTAGGAAGTGCAGCTCAGTTTCCACCTCATTTTGTGGGCAGTGTGCACATAGCCTGTCTTCTCTTGAGAGCCATGTCTGCCTACGGCAGCCTTTGTTAATAGCAAGGCTATGGTCACTAAGTATGTACTGTCATGACGTTGATTGGCCTGGGGGTAAGTTTATGACAGTCATAAATTCCTCTTCCCCCCCTTTTCCTCTCTCTACCCTAATGATGTTACATTTGAAAACCCCTTGGTTAACATAGAGATTCTGGGAACATCAGAAGGTGGGGGAAATGACCTATATTCTGGCAAACCAATTGAACATATGCGGAGGTACTTAATGAATATGATGTCAGTTCGGTTGTCATCTGAGACATTCTCATCAATGATAAGATGACAAACTCTACAGTGGAAAGTCTACACATCAGAGTTATCGGATTCACATGGAATTGTTGCTCAATTTAAATGTTTGAATATGAAATTATTCGTGATGGGATGAAATGTGATTTTAGCTTCTAAAATAAGCCCTTGACGAAAATGTAACCTCCTGTTCCAAGTACGTGAGGTCTGCAGCCTCTGCGTTAAAATGACGAACATGTCAACTACAGAACTAAGCCAACCTTAGCGTGAGCTCTGGTTGCGAATGGTATAAACTTTGAACTCTTATTCACTACAGAAGTGATACCTCCTAGCCGTTGAGTTAGCGACAGCAGCTGCAAACGAGGGTTAAAAAGGAACAGACAGAGTATCCCGTCTATCACACAACGAGGTTACTACAACGTATCCAATTGACCACCAGAGACATTCTTCAAAGGACTCGGTTTGGCAACACGGCCTTCCATCTACCACCAACCTACCGAAGCTCAGCTCAGAGTAAATATTTATTGCATTTTCCTTTTCCAAATGGGCATTCATTTAGAATGCATAAGATACTGTATTTACGATAGCACAGCTTCTAGCTTTGTCCCTCAGTCTTCCCGCTCTTTCACTCAAACTCAGCCCTTTTTTTTGTGTAACCAGCTGTCATATCTGTTCCGCCTGCTAGGGACGTTTTCCTTTATGACGTAATTTGTAATCAAAGTATAATTCATTATGTGTATATGTAATTCTGTGTGATTAGTTAGCTATTTAGTAAATAAATTATTAAACCCAATTTTGTTTTGCTGATTCAACTTGTTAGCCAGGGCTCGTGAAGATAACCAATAATTTACAACTTTCAGATGAGACTGAATTAAGGTGACGATTAATATTGACTGCTATTGATGTAAAATATCACTAGGTCTTTAAGAGTTTATTCGGAAGATAACAGCTCTATAAATGTTATTTTGTGGTGCCCCGACTGACTCTCTAGTTAATTACATTTTACATGATTAGCACAATCAGGTAATATTAATTACGGAGAAAGGATTTTATAGAATAGCATGTCATATCACTTAATCCGGCATAGCCAAAGACACGACAGTATATAGTCAAATATTTCCTTAATTTTGTACCAGTCACAGTGGTCAGATGTTATGCCACTGTGTACTCTCTGTTTAGGGCCAAATAGCATTGAAGTTTGCTCTGTTTTTTTGCTTCTCTTTCTTTCCCTCTCTCCCTCACTCTCACCAACTTCTGCTAACCCTCAGCTCCGCTCAATCCCCTGGTGCTATTACCATGGTACTTCCTACATCAGAGGCCAAAGTAACCTCATTTGTATTTCTCTTTCTGTTTTAATCAGAGATTGGGGATTAGTACACAGGCCTCTAAAGCCTATTGGCTACAATGTCAGGTTGTGTTTGTGTGTGTGTGTGTGTGTGTGTGGTGTGTGTTTGGTCAAGAATATAGTGAGGAGGAATAATATTACTGAACACATGTATGTACTGGTAGGTTCTAAATAAACTCACGGACACTTAGTAAAGCTCAAACCAAGTGTATTCACCCACGTGTCGGACAGCTGCACAGACAAAGACGTGTTTCCACCAGTGGTAGTACAGTTGTTGTGAAAGCAGTGTTTTGATGGTTGCTGCAAAAAAGAGGAGGATCCCAGCTGCTACTATATGTACAGTTGAAATCGGAAGTTTACTTACACTTTGGTTGGAGTCATTAAAACTCGTTTTTCAACCATTCCACAATATTCTTGTTAATAACAAACTATAGTTTTGGCAAGTCGGTTAGGACATCTACTTTGTGCATGACACAAGTAATTTTCCAACAATTGTTTACAGACAGATTATTTCACTTATAATTCACTGTATCACAATTCCAGTGGGTCAGAAGTTTACATACACTAAGTTGACTGTGCCTTTAAACAGCTTGGAAAATTTCTGAAAATGATGTCATGGCTTAAGAAGCTTCTGATAGGCTAATTGACATAATTTGAGTTAATTGGAGGTGTACCTGTGGATGTATTTCAAGTCCTACCTTCGAACTCAGTGCCTCTTTGCTTGACATCATGGGAAAATCGAAATAAATCAGCCAAGACCTCCACAAGTCTAGTTCATCCTCCAGAGCAAGTTCCAAACGCCTGAAGGTACCATGTTCATCTGTACAAACAATAGTACGCAAGTATAAACACCATGGGACCACGCAGCTGTCATACCGCTCAGAAAGGAGACGCGTTCTGTCTCCTAGAGATGAACGTACTTTGGTGCGAAAAGTGCAAATCAATTTGCTGCAGTAGGAACTGGTACACATCACAAAATAAATGGCATCATGAGGGAGGGAAATGATGTGGATATGGTAGTGGAGGTGGAGATGGTATCCAGTCTGCAAGGACTTTAAGGATATTTCCTCTGCCTTCCGGATGGGGTGGAGGATGGCCAATGTGGAGAGTGATGGGCCCTCCTAAACCCCCAGCCATTGAGAGCTGCTGTAGTCCGGGTGACTGGGCTCTGCATGGAACTTTTGGATATGGTGGAGGTCATAGAGGCAATTGTTCTGGGGAAGGAAGAGGGTTTGGAGGCTGATGTGGGGAAGGAAGAGGGTTTGGAGGCTGATCTGGGGAAGGAAGAGGGTTTGGAGGCTGATCTGGGGAAGAAAGAGGGTTTGGACGCTGATCTGAGGAAGGAAGATGGATGGAGGCTGGTCTGGGGAAGGTAGAGGGTTTGCAGGCTGATCTAGGGAAGTGTACGAGGCTTTAGTGCTGCTGGGAACCTTCCTGACTACCGGTGGTGGAACCGAGACAGGACGGGGTGCCTTGGTTAGCTCTGAGGACGAGGAGGTTTTAGGACGTTTAGGAGGACCAGGACCAGGGTAGAGACTTTTATATGATCCACAGGTTTGACCCCACAGTGGGCCGAGGCCTCCAGGGAGCGAAGACTGGTCAGGACTTAGCCACTTCCCTCTGGGGTGTCAAAGTTATACAGGTCCAGGTGCAGCCTGGGGGATTTTTCTCTGGGCTCTGGGTCGCTGCTAGGAGGCTTGAGGTCTGGATGTGCTGGGCTCGGAGGCTGGCTGATGTCTAGAGTGGGGGTTGCTGTCTCCTGACAGACTGGAGGGCTCTAAGGAGGAGGGTGGGGAAAGTCTGGAGGGGGAGGGCTCGGAGGCTGAACCTGGGTTTCTGGAGGGCTCGGAGGCTGAAGATGGGTGTGTGGAGGGGGAGGGGGAGGAGACTGTCTGGATGGGGAGAGCTCAGAGGCTAAACCTGGGTGTCTGGAGGGGGAGGAGGCTGAAGGTGGGTGTGTGGAGGGGGGGGGGCGGACTGTCTGGAGGGGGAAGACTTGGAGGCTGAACCTGGATGTCTGGAGGGGGAGGGGAGGAGGCTGAACCTGGGTGTCTGGAGGGGGAGGAGACTGAAGCTGGGTGTGTGGAGGGGGAGGCTGTAGGACTGGAGGAGGCTGAAGCTGCCTGTCTGGAGGGCTACGAAGCTGGGGCTGGGTGAATGGACTGGGAGGGCTGGACTCCTGTCCAATTGGGGGAGGGGCTGACATCCTCTTCCCCAGCCCAAAGTGTATAGATGTGGTCTCTACGTCACTGCCACCCACACCCTCACCCTCCTCTGTTGCTTTCCCTTCACCATGGTCTGGTAGTCTGGTGGGCACATAGGCCTGGTCTGGTAGTCTGGTGGGTACAGAGGCCTGGTCTGGTAGTCTGGTGGGTACAGAGGCCTGGTCTGCTAGTCTGGTGGGTACAGAGGCCTGGTCTGGTGGGTACAGAGGCCTGGTCTGATCGTCTTGTGGGTACAGAGGCCTGGTCTGGTAGTCTGGTGGGTACAGAGGCCTGGTCTGGTAGTCTGGAGGGTACAGAGGCCTGGTCTGGTAATCTGGATGGTACAGATGCCTGGTCTGCTAGTCTAGTGGGTACAGAGACCTGGTCTGATCGTCTGGTGGGTACAGAGGCCTGGTCTGGTAGTCTGGTGGGTACAGAGGCCTGGTCTACTAGTCTGGTGGGTACAGAGGCCTGGTCTGGTAATCTGGTGGGTACAGAGGTCTGGTCTGGTAGTCTGGTGGGTACAGAGGTCTGGTCTGGTAGTCTGGTGGGTACAGAGGCCTGGTCTGGTAGTCTGGTGGGTACAGAGGCCTGGTCTGGTGGGTACAGAGGCCTGGTCTGGTAGTCTGGTGGGTACAGAGGCCTGGTCTGGTAGTCTGGTGGGTACAGAGGTCTGGTCTGGTAGTCTGGTGGGTACAGAGGCCTGGTCTGGTAGTCTGGTGGGTACAGAGGCCTGGTCTGGTGGGTACAGAGGCCTGGTCTGGTAGTCTGGTGGGTACAGAGGTCTGGTGGGTACAGAGGCCTGGTCTGGTAGTCTGATGGGTACAGAGGCCTGGTCTGGTGGGTACAGAGGCCTGGTGTGGTAGTCTGGTGGGTACAGAGGTCTGGTCTGGTAGTCTGGTGGGTACAGAGGTCTGGTCTGGTGAGTGCAGAGGCCTGGTCTGGTAGTCTTTGGGCTTCAGAGGCCACCATTGGGACATCCATCTGTAGCCCTTTCCCCTTGGTCTGATCCTCTGTATCAGATGGGTCAACCATAGCTGGTCCTCTGACGGGTCAACCAATGGATGGATGGAGGGAGGGAGGGAGGGATAGAGGGTAGGTAGGGGTGGAGAGATGGAGGGGGGATGGGGGAATGATTAATGTAGAGGAATGGAGTGAATAGTAATCAGTAGGATTATAATCAGGCCATCTTTGTCCAGGGCTTAAGAGTGATGCAATCTGTCTGTCTAGGTGAGGGAATATCTAGTGCCTATTTTACATGCATGGTGCTGCTGCGTACTTATAGATTTATTTATTCTCTCTTTACATGATGCCCCTTCGGGGGAATGATGTTATAAAGCCTAGCTGATTTATAATGGGCCATGTCTGTAGACCTACCTCTACCAAAACAACTCCTATCACATCGCGTAGAGAATCTCCCATGATGACACGTTTCACACCAAACCGAAGAAGCACAAAAACACTTGTTAATACTAATGCTAGCGTACTGACTGAAGCAAAACACTCACTATCCTGCCTCTTCGCCGGTTTGTTTTTCTAAAACAAATGCTTTCTAGTTCCAAATTAGTGTGTTTAGTGAGCTCCTCCGCACCGTCACCCTGCATACTACCTGGTGACGGAGGAAAGACTGGCCGCTGTTAGGCCCAGCGATGGAAAATCGCGTCACAACACGTCACCAGACCCCTCAGCGACGCGACACAGACTGTACTATAAACTATACTAAATATACTCACGTCACCAAATAATTTATTAAAACACACTGTTTTGCACTGAATGTCTACAGTAGCCTCAGAAGCACTCTGTAGGGTAGCACCATGGTGTAGCCGGAGAACAGCTAGCTTCCATCCTCCTCTGGGTACATTGACTTCAATACAAAACCCAGGAGGCTAATGGTTCTCACTCCCTTCCATAGACTTACACAGTAATAATAACAACTTCCGGAGGACGTCACCCAACCTATAAGAGCTCATGCAGCATGAACTGACATGTTGTCCAACCAATCAAAGAATCAGATAATTAATCTAGTACTAAAAGCATAAGCTACAGCTAGTTAGCACTGCAGTGCATAAAATGTGTTGTATAGTTGACTCAAAGAGAGAGAAAGACAATAGTTGAACAGTTTTGAACAAATAAAAAAAAATTAAATGAAGGAGAAGCAAGTCAGATTGAGAGATAGCTATATTTAGTGGTCTTTTTTTTCACTTTCACTTACTTAGCTAGCGAATGCAGCTAGTTAGTTTAGCCTACTCAAACATCCAGCTTAAACAAATCAAATCAAATCAAATTGTATTTGTCACATACACATGGTTAGCAGAGAGGGATGCTATGTTACCTAGCTGGCTATGGTTCTCCAACACGGGAAGTATTCCAAGTCAAGGTAAGCTTTTGGTTTAATTCATTTACTGCCACTGGGGCCCGCTGGTAACTGCTTGCTGTACACTGTACTGGCTGATCGTAGCGGGTTTAATAACATCTTAGTTCTAGTAGCTGATGTTGACTATGATGTTAGCTAATATGGTGACAAAAAATGTAGGCTGTGTGTAAGCACTTAGCAGTTACAATATGAAGGTTTGGCTTGGATTTTATTTTCTGGGATCATGCTATTTGTATGTGGCTGCTATGACAGTGAACTGTGTTTGCGGGTGATCAGGGGTGTATTCATTCCGTCGATTCTGTTGAAAAAAAAAAGTTCTTATTAAAAGGAAGCACATGGAACGAAATGGGGATAAACATACCTGAATTTGTCCAATAGAAACTCTCGTTTGCAACTGACCTGAACCTGTTGACATCTAACTCTGACCAACTCAACAATTTATGTAATATCTAGAATCTTACTCAGGTTGTTGTAACCAGGTTGAATGAAAAGTGTCTTCTAAAATCCTCTTTGATTAATCTTGTTTTAACCAACACTCCACATCGTTTTAATGCTTCTGGTCTAAACACAGAAGTGATCACTGTGATCACTAAACTATGTATCATTATGATAATAAACGGGAAACAGTTTGATACTCAAGGTTTTTTACATTATGTTTTTAATTACCATTGCCTGGAATACAGTTGCATTCATCCCTGATGTTGAATGTGCCTTTTCTTACTTTCACAAAGCATTCCAGGATATATGCAAAAATAAATGCCCCTTTCAAAGCAATACAGAATGAAGGGCAGAGACAACCCTTGGTTCTCAGATGAACTAGCTGAAATCATAAGGAAACAGAATGCTGTGTGGATTATGATTGGATGGCTTTTAAACACCTTCTGAATCAGTGTCACTATGACCTGAAATCAGACCACTACCTCTACTGCCTTCTGAATCAGGGTGAGGCTAGGACCTGAAATCAGACCACTACCTCTACTCCCTTCTGAATCAGGGTGTCACTATGACCTGAAATCAGACCACTACCTCTACTGCCTTCTGAATCAGGGTGTCACTATGACCTGAAATCAGACCACTACCTCTACTGCCTTCTGTATCAGGTTGAGGCAAGGACCTGGAATCAGACCACTACCTCTACTACCTTCTGAATCAGAGTCTGGCTATGACCTGGAATCGGACCACTACCTCTACTGCCTTCTGAATCAGGGTGAGGCTAGGACCTGAAAGCTGAAAGCAGATCACTACCTCTAATCTACTGCTGATAATATGATTAATCCTTCCACATTTTGGCAAGTAGTGAAAGGTAAACAACTGCTGGGATTGACTCACAGCTGGTAGAGAACCTCTGTTCTTAACTCTTTTCAATCAAAATGTTCTTGATGCAAGCTGATTATTTGCTATAACAGCCTCCCCTCTTCTGTGCAGGCTTTTCACTAGATGTTGGATCATTGCTGCAGGGATTTGCTTCCATTCAGAAATGAGAGCATTAGTGAGCTCAAGCACTGATGTTGGGCGATTAGGCCTGGCTCGCAGTCGGCATTCCAATTCATCCTAAAGGTGTTCGATGGGGTTGAGGTCAGGGCTTGTGTAGGCCAGTCAAGTTCCTCCACTCCGATCTCAACAAACCATTTCTGTATGGACCTCACTTTGTGCACAGGGGTATTGTCATGCTGAAATGGGAAAGGGCCTTTATTTATTTTTGTATTAACACATCCACCAAGCCCCCTCTTCGGATGACACATATCTTGTTTGATTTTTACAGCTTTATGCTGCACATACAGTACATACATTTTACCTGGCGTTTTACATTACGTTTTACATGATGTTTTACATGCATAATTGTTCATTTTTTATTTAACCTTTATTTAACGAGGCAAGTCAGTTAAGAACACATTCTTATTTACAATGACGGCCTACCCCCGGCCAAACCCAGATGATGCTGGGCCAATTGTGCAATGCCCTACGGGACTCCCAATCCCGGCCAGATGTGATACAGCATGGATGGGACTTTTATATACAGCAATCACAAAACAATAATTAATTACCAAACATGAACTCTTTAATCCCGCCCCTCAGCCACTCTCAGCCCATCCCACCTATCACCATAGACCTCAGCTCTTTAATCCCGCCCCTCAGCCTCTCTCAGCCCATCCCACCTATCACCATAGACCTCAGCTCTTTAATCCCACCCCCTCATCCCCTCTCAGCCCATCCCACCTATCACCATAGACCTCAGCTCTTTAAACCCGCCCCCTCAGCCACTCTCAGCCCATCCCACCTATCACCATAGACCTCAGCTCTTTAATCCCACCCCCTCAGCCCCTCTCAGCCCATCCCACCTATCACCATAGACCACCCTCATTTAGTTTCCATGTGCCATATATATATTTATTGACGGACCATGTCTTTCCAAATCGCCCAACACTGCAATTTGTAAGGATAATTTTGAGTGAATGTTTTTTTTTTTTTTTTTTAACCATTCCTGAACCAGATCAGAAACCAGCTACATACCAGAATACATTATCCAGTGATTCTGTCTCTTCTCAGTAAAATCTACCGAGCTAAGATTGTTGTATGCACAATATATATAAAGCATTCTGTTTTTGGCAAGGATTTAGTATAATAATTTAAATTGAAAGTGTTGAATCAAGTGTTGTATTTGTATCAGTTTTTATACCATGTGCCATGGAATTGGTACATTCAAAATCTCTTTCCATTTATTTTTCACCTTCATGGCGCAGCTGTAAACATTTTTGTCCTCAACTTATTCCGGTATATTTTTAAATAAACACATTACATTTTTTCTGGCTTAGCATTCCAGAGAAAATGAAATATTTTTTGCCTATACGATTTAAAAAAAAATAACTGTCTGGACTAGGCAGCGCAATTAGTAAGTAGAAAATCATAGAAAATCTTTGGAGGGAGTTGAAAGTCCGTGTTGCCCAGCAACAGCCCCAAAACATCACTGCTGTAGAGGAGATCTGCATGGAGGAATGGGCCAAAATACCAGCAACAGTGTGTGAAAACCTTGTGAAGACTTACAGAAAACATTTGACCTCTGTCATTGCCAAGGGTATATAACAAAGTATTGTGATAAACTTTTGTTATTGACCAAATACTTATTTTCCACCATAATTTGCAAATAAATAAATTAAAAATCCTAGAATGTGATTTTCTGGATTTCTTTTCCTAATTTCGTCTGTCATAGTTGAAGTGTACCTATGATAAAAATTACAGGCCTCTTTCATATTTTTAAGTGGGAGAACTTGCACAATTGGTGGCTGACTAAATACTTTTTTGCCCCACTGTAAGTGAACTATGATAGGAGCAAAGAGTGAATCGATGTGATTTTTCCTTAAACAGACTCGTAATTACCTCTCCATGGTTGCAGATTCTTTTTTTATTTTTGCTAACTTTCTATTAAAATGTATTTGAAGTTCGTTTATGTTTTTTGAGATATGAATGCCCAGTATGTTTACTTCACCATCCGCCCATTTTATTGGTAAACTACAAGGTAGTATAAACACTGTCTTTTAACGATCCAATATATAATACACTTTTGTTTTCTAACCCCTTTATTTTCTTGTTGAATCTAATTTAAATAGCTAGCGTTTCAATGGCCATAATAAATCGATATGCAGACAATGGACAGCCTTGTTGTACTCTTCTTAAAAACTCAATACTTTCTGAAAGGTAACCATTATTTCCTATTTTACACTTGGGGCTGCTGTAACCCAAGAGATTCACCGAAATTAAAATAATCCAGGCATTTACTGTTGAAGTCAGTAGTTTACATAAACATTAGCCAAATACATTTAAACTCAGTTTTTCATAATTCATGACATTTAATCCTAGTAAACATCCCCTGTTTTAGGTCATTTAGGATCACCACTTTATTTAAGAATGTGAAATGTCAGAATAACAGTAGATCATTATTTATTTCAGCTTTTATTTATTTCATTACAATCCCAGTGCGTCAAAAGTTTACATACACTCAATTAGTATTTGGTAGCATTGCCTTTCAATTGTTTAACTTGGGTCAAACGTTTTGGCCTTCCACAAGCTTCCCACAATAAGTTGGGTGAATTTTGGCCCATTCCTCCTGACAGAGCTGATGTAACTGAGTCAGGTTTGTAGGCCTCCTTGCTCACACAGGCCTCTGCCCACAAATTTACTATAGGATTGAGGTCAGGGCTTTGTGATGGCCACTCCAATACTTTGACTTTGTTGTCCTTAAGCCATTTTGCCACAACTTTGGAATTATGCTTGGGGCCATTTGCGACCAAGCTTTAACTTCCTGACTGATGTCCTGAGATGTTGCTTCAATATATCCACATAATTTTCCTCCTCATGAAGCCATCTATTTTGTGAAGTGCACCAGTCCCTCCTGTAGAAAGGTACCCCAACAACATGATGCTGCTACCCCCATGCTTCACGGTTGGGATGGTGTTCTTCGGCTTGCAAGCATCCTCCTTTTTCCTCCAAACATAACGATGGTCATTATGGCCAAACAGTTCTATTTTTGTTTCATCAGATCAGAGGACATTTCTCCAAAAAGTACGATCTTTGTCCCCATGTGCAGTGCCAAACTGTAGTCTGGCTTTTTATTGGTGGTTTTGGAGCAGTGGCTTCTTCTAGGCTGAGCAGCATTTCAGGTTATGTCGATATAGGACTCGTTTTACTGTGGATATAGATAGTTTTGTACCTATTTCCTCCAGCATCTTCACAAGGTCCTTTGCTGTTGTTCTGGGATTGATTTACACTTACACTCATCTCTACGAGACAGAACACGTCTCCCTCCTGAGCGTGGTCCCATGTTTATACTTGCCAACTATGGTTTATACAGATGAACTTGGTACCTTCAAGCATTTGGAAATTGCTCCCAAGGATGAACCAGATTGTGGAGGTCTACAATTTTTTATTCTGAGGTCTTGACTGATTTCTTGTGATTTTCCCATGATGTCAAGCAAAGAGGCAGGTACCTCCAATTGACTCAAATGATGTCAATTAGCCTATCAGAAGCTTCTAAAGCCATGACATAATTTTCTTGAATTTTCCAAGCTGTTTAAAGGCACCGTATGAATGTAAACTTTCATCCCTCCACTGCTCCAGAGTCCAATGGCGGCGAGCCCCAAAAAAGTAAAAAATAAATAAATAATTGATTTTAAAAAACGGTTTACCTTCAAATGCCTCTCATGTCAGGAAATGACACGTGACATACACCTAGTTTCCTGAAATGAGTCACACACAGTGTGTGTTGTAGCAAAGTAGTGGCCTGATGGCTCACACTTAATGTGCTGTGAAATCTGTTATGAAATGTAATGTCATGTTTTTAATTGTAAATGACTGCCATGATTTTGCTGGATCCCAGGAAGAGTAGCTGCTGCCATGGGATGATCTAATGGGGACCCATAATAAACCCCAGGAAGACTATCTGCTGTTTTGGCAGGAACTAATGGGGATCCATAATAAACACCAGGAAGAGTAGCTGCTGTTTTGGCAGGAACTAATGGGGATCCACAATAAACCCCAGGAAGAGTAGCTGCTGCCTTGGCAGGAACTAATCTGGATCCTAAATAAATCCACTAAACCCCCAGTGTTGATATAATATAACAGGTACAGCTGTACTAAACCCCCAGTGTTGATATAATACAACAAAACACAGTTTTATTAATCAGAAACTGATAAAATGAGCACCTTTCCTCTGGAGATTTATGGTTGTAACTTGGAACAAAACAGTTTACAGTACCATCTTTGCGTTTTCGTTCGAAGGTTAACTTAGTAACTACTAAGTTAACTAGATTTTTGGAAGACTGTAGAAGACTAGTTTGCGTGGTCAGCGTGATGATGTGAAAATAGTGTGACTAATGTGGTTGTTCCATTTCTCTGGCAGTTAGTGACCCGTTAACAACATGCTTATTTTGAGCACAGAAAGGCTTCATAATTCATAAAGGTCATGTTAACTGACTAACATTATCCTCTATGGGATCTGTGTCCCTAAACCGGGACGGTTGTTGCTATCGTGCTCTAATGTGACTAGAATGACGTTGTATACAACAGCCAACTTTTCGGGACATAGACATGTCTTATACTGCTAGAAGGCTTAAATTATTGTTAATCTAACTGCAGTCTCCAATTAAAAGTAGATATTACAGTGAAAAAATACCATGCCATTATTTGAGGAGTCCACAAACAACTGACTGAGTATATTGGTTCCTGACTTCCCTGAAAAGTTGCATATCGCAGGGGCTATTCGATGATAATGCAGAACACCACAGGATATTGTTGTGCTGGTCAAGGGCAGTGAAGTCTGGGGTGAACCAAGGGCAATACCTGTTCTTAGTTCTACATTTTTTGAATGGGGCATGCTTATTTGGGGCATGCTTATCGACCTGGCCGGGATATCCTGGAATGACATTGACCTCATCCCGTCAGTAGATGATGCCTGGCTATTCTTTAAGATGGTGAGGAAGGCAATTTTAAAACTTCTTTGGGATAGGGGCAGCATTTTCACTTTTGGATGAAAAGCGTGCCCAGAGTAAACTGCCTCCTACTCAGTCCCAGATGCTACTATATGCATATTATTAGTAGATTTGGATAGAAAACACTCTAAAGTTTCTAAAACGGTTTGAATGATGTCTGTGAGTATAACAGAACTCATATGGCAGGTGAAAACCTGAGAAAAATCCAACCAGGAAGTGGGAAATCTGAGGTTTGTAGTTTTTCAAAGCTTGGCTTATCGAAAACACAGTGTCTATGGGGTCAATTTGCACTTCCTAAGGCTTCCACTAGATGTCACATTTCTTTAGAAACTTGTTTTAGGCTTCTACTATAAAGGAGGGGCTCATAATTGCTCTTTGAGTCAGTGGTCTGGCAGAGTGTCACAGACTCATGACGCGCGGTCACGAGAGAGTAAGCTCTCGTTCCATGGCTTTTCTACAGACAGTTGGAACATTATTGAACATGTATGATAAAAACATCCTAAAGATGCTTCTATACATCGTTTGATGTGTTTCTACGACCAGTAATCAAACTTTTTGGAATTTTCGTCCGACCTTGCCGCTGGAAGTTGCACTCGCGTTTCGATTTGTTTACCAACTAACAAAAGGAGATATATGGACATAAATGATGAACTTTATCGAACAAATCAAACGTTTATTGTGGAACTGGGATTCCCGACAGTGCATTCTGCTAAGATCATCAAAGGTAAGTGGATATTTATAATGCTATTTCTGACTAATGTTGACTGCGCAACATGGCGATATTTATTTTGGCTGGTTTCGGATTATTACTCAGATTAATTCATGGTATGCTTTTTCCCTAAAGTTTTTTTGAAATCAGACAAAGCAGTTGCATTAAGGAGAAGTGGATCTAAAGTTCCATGCATAACACTTGTATTTTCATCAACATTTATAATGAGTATTTCTGTAAATTGATTTGGCTCTCTGCAAAAATCACTGCATGTTTTGGAACTACTGAACATAACATGCCAATGTAAAATTACATTTTTGGATATAAATATGCACTTTATAGAACAAAACATACATGTATTGTGTAACATGAAGTCCTATGAGTGTCATCTGATGAAGATCATCAAAGGTTAGTGATTCATTTTATCTCTATTTGTGCTTTTTGTGACTCCTCTCTTTGGCTGGAAAAATGGCTGTGTATTTCTGTGACTTGGTGGTGACCTAACATAATCGTTTGTTTAGCTTTCGCTGTAAAGCATTTTTGAAATCAGACAATGTGACTGGATTAACGAGAATTTTATCTTTAAAATGAGCTTCAATGCCATACAACTCTCCTTCCGTGGCCTCCAACTGCCCTTAAATGCAAGTAAAACTAAATGCATGCAATTCAACCGATCACTGCCCGCACCTGCTCGCCCGTAAAGCATCTCAATTCTGGACGGCTCTGACTTAGAATACGTGGACAACTACAAATACCTAGGTGTCTGGTTAGACTGTACACTTTCCTTCCAGACTCACATTAAGCTTCTCCAATCCTAAATTAAATCTAGAATCGGCTTCCTATTTCGCAACAAAGCATCCTTCACTCATCCTGCCAAACATACCCTCGTAAAACTGACCATCCTACCGATCCTCGACTTCGGTGATGTCATCTATAAAATAGCCTCCAACACTCTACTCAACAAATGGGATGCAATCTATCACAGTGCCATCCGTTTTGTCACCAAAGCCCCATACACTACCCACCACTGCGACCTGTACGCTCTCGTTGGTTGGCCCTTGCTTCATAATCGTCGCCAAACCCACTGGCTACAGGTTCTACAAGGCTCTGCTAGGTAAAGCCCCGCCTTATCTAAGCTCACTGGTCACCATAGCAGCACCCACTCGTAGCACACGCTCCAGCAGGTATATCTCACTGGTCATCCCCAAAGCCAATTCCTCCTTTGGTTGTCTTTCCTTCCAGTTCTCTGCTGCCAATGACTGGAATGAACTGCAAAAATCTCTGAAGTTGGAGACTCATATCTCCCTCACTAGCTTTAAGCACCAGCTTTCAGAGCAGCTCACAGATCACTGCACCTGTACATAGCCCATCTGTAAACATCCCATCTATCTACCTACCTCATCCCCCTAATGTATTTATTTATTTTTCTTGATACTTTGCACCCCAGTATCTCTACTTGCACCTTCATCTTCTGCACATATACCATTCCAGTGTTTAATTGCTATATTGTAATTACTTTGCCACCATGGCCTATTTATTGCCTTAACTCCCTTATCTTACCTAATTTGCACTCACTGTTTATAGACTTTTTGTTTTCTTTTTTTGTACTGTATAATTGACTATGTTTTGTTTATTCCATGTGTAACTCTGTGTTGTTGTATGTGTCAACTTACTATGCTTAATCATGGTCAGGTCGCAGTTGCAAATGAGAACTTGTTCTCAACTAGCCTACCTAGTTAAATAAAGGTGAAATAAATTTAAGATGGTGAGGAAAGCACTTTTGAAGAGTAACCAGGCACCTTCTACTGACAGGATGAGGTCAATATCCTTCAAGGATCCCCGGGCCAAGTCGATTAGAAAGGCCTGATCGCTGAAATATTTTGGGAGCGTTTGACAGTGATGAGAGGTGGTTGTTTGACTGCGGACTCATTACGCATGCAGGCAATGAGGCAGTGATCGCTGAGATCCTGGTTGAAGACTGCAGAGGTGTATTGAGAGGGCAAGTTGGTCAGGATGATATCTAAGAGGGTGCCCTTGTTTAAGGATTTAGGGTTGTACCAGGTAGGTTCCTTGATCATTTGTTTGAGATTGAGGGCATTTAGCTTAGATTGTAGGATGGCCGGGGTGTTAAATGTCCCAGTTTAGGTCACCTAACAGTACGAACTCTGAAGATAGATGGGGGGCGATCAATTCACATATGGTGTACAGGGCACTGCTGGGGGCTGAAGGGGGTCTATAACAACAAGCGGCAACGGTGAGAGACTTGTTTCTGGAAAGGTGGAATTTTAAAAGTAGAAGCTCGAATTGTTTGTGCACAGACCTGGATAGTAGGATAGAACTCTGCAGTCTATCTCTGCAGATTTCAACTCTGCCCCCTTTGGCAGTTCTATCTTGTCGGAAAATGTTATGGTTAGGGATGGAAATTTCAGGATTTTTGGTGGCCTTCCTAAGACAAGATTCAGACACGGCTAGGACATCCGGGTCAAACTTAGGGAGGAGGCTTCTAATGTTAACATGCATGAAACCAAGGCTTTTACGCTTTTACCAAGGCTTTTACGGTTACAGAAGGCTGCAGGGCCTGGGTTAACCTCGACATCACCAGAGGAACAGATGAGGAGTAGGATAAGGGTACGGCTAAAGGCTATAAGAACTGGTTGTCTAGTGCGTTCGGAACAGAGAGTAAAAGGAGCAGACATCTGGGTGCGATAGAATAGATTCAAAGCATAATGTACAGACAAAGGTATGGTAGGATGTGGATACAGTGGAGGTAAACCTAGGCATTGAGTGACGATGAGAGAGGTTTTGTCTCTAGAGGCACCATTTAAGCCAGGAGAGGTCATCGTATGTGTGAGAGGTGGAACTAAAGGGTTAGCTAAGGTATATTGAGCAGGGCTGAAGGCTCTACAGTGAAATAAGACAATAATCACTAACCAAAACAGAAATAGACAAGGCATTAGGGATAGGCATGTGTAGCCGAGTGATCATAAGGTCCAGTGAGTAGCTAGGCGAGCTGGAGACACGGTAACAGCTAGCAGGCTATGGCTAGCAGGCTAGCAGATGGGGCTTGCGGGCGACATCGCAACCGAAGAGCCTGTAGAAACCCCCTCGTACGGTTACGTCGGCAGACCAGTCGTGATGGATCGGCGGGGCTCCATGTCGGCAGTAAAAGGGCAGCATCTTTGGCAGCGGCGCCATGCAATGCACCCTGGACTGAAGAGACAGACAAATAGGAGAAATGTGCAGGAGAAATTACACGTTAAATTACACATCTCTCCAGGTAGGAATAGCGCAAAAAAATATGATCAATGGCTCATTTTAGAGAAGACATTCTCCTGAGTGATGACATCAGCCAGTATTGTAATCGGACATGTATGATACACGTTTTAGTGATCTACAATTAATATTCCTATTAACTTCCAGTGTAGTCTGAGAGACTTTACCACAGTACTACTGAGAGAGACTTTACCACAGTACTACGTCATACTGAGAGAGACTTTACCACAGTACTACGTCATACTGAGAGAGTCTTTACCACAGTACTACGTCATACTGAGAGAGACTTTACCACAGTACTACTGAGAGAGACTTTACCACAGTACTACTGAGAGAGACTTTACCACAGTACAACGCCATACTGAGAGAGACTTTACCACAGTACTACTGAGAAAGACTTTACCACAGTACTACTGAGAGAGACTTTACCACAGTACTACTGAGAGAGACTTTACCACAGTACTACTGAGAGAGACTTTACCACAGTATTACGTCATACTGAGAGAGACTTTACCACAGTACTACTGAGAGAGACTTTACCACAGTACTACGTCATACTGAGAGAGACTTTGACACAGTACTACTGAGAGAGACTTTACCACAGTACTACGTCATACTGAGAGAGACTTTACCACAGTACTACTGAGAGAGACTTTACCACTGTACTACTGAGAGAGACTTTACCACAGTACTACGTCATACTGAGATAGACTTTACCACAGTACTACGTCCTACTGAGAGAGACTTTACCACAGTACTACTGAGAGAGACTTTACCACTGTACTACTGAGAGAGACTTTACCACAGTACTACGTCATACTGAGATAGACTTTACCACAATACTACTGAGAGAGACTTTACCACAGTACTACGTCATACTGAGATAACTTTACCACAATACTACTGAGAGAGAATTTACCACAGTACTACGTCATACTGAGATAGACTTTACCACAATACTACTGAGAGAGACTTTACCACAGTACTAGGTCATACTGAGAGAGACTTTACCACAGTACTACTGAGAGAGACTTTACCACAGTACTACGTCATACTGAGAGAGACTTTACCACAGTACTACCGAGAGAGACTTTACCACAGTACTACCGAGAGAGACTTTACCACAGTACTACTGAGAGAGACTTTACCACAGTACTACTGAGAGAGACTTTACCACAGTACTACGTCATACTGAGAGAGACTTTAACACAGTACTACCGAGAGAGACTTTACCACAGTACTACGTCATACTGAGAGAGACTTTACCATAGTATTACGTCATACTGAGAGAGACTTTACCACAGTACTACGTCATACTGAGAGAGACTTTAACACAGTACTACTGAGAGAGACTTTACCACAGTACTACGTCATACTGAGAGAGACTTTACCACAGTACTACCGACCGAATTTCTTACTGATAAAAATAACACAACATTCAAAATGGGTGAATATTATCCTTTAACCATTAATCAACTACCTCCAGATATCAGTGCATCAAATCTCCCTCTCTGCTCTACTAAACCCTGCTTCCTGTCCCACATAGACTCCTCCTGCAGGGTTCATCTCAGGTCTCTGATGTTTTAGATGTTCTCATAAGGAGGCAGCATCCCTCTATAAGATCACTGAGATGAGTTGATGAGAAGCCACCTCTAATTCATGTGGAGTGGTTTGTCTGTCTCATTATTTCTGTCTCCTTAACAGTGAGTCAACATGATCAGAATTCTTATCTCCATCACCATGGGTTACACAGCCTGGGCTGCAGGTATTCAGATCATTGATTTCATCAACTAATAATATCCTCATTTGATTGTTTTGATGTTTCACCTCTCTCTCTCTCTCTCTCTCTCTGTCTCTCTCTCTACAGGTTCCTCTCCGAGTAACCAGGTTTACCAGAGTCCTGCATCCCTGTACAAGAAACAGGGAAAGTCGGCTAAGATGGTGTGTTCACATAGTATATCAGGCTATGATCGCGTCCTCTGGTACAAGCAATCCAACTACACAGAATTTGTGTATTTAGGATACATGCTTTTGAAATCAGGGTATCCTGAGGCTGGATTTGATATAGAAGGAGATGCTAATGCAGGTGGTACCAGCACCTTAACCATCAAACAACTAACTCCAAATAGCAGTGCTGTGTATTACTGTGCTGCTAGTTTACACAGTGCATCAGATCTCCCTCTCTGCTCTACAAAAACCTCCTCCCTGGTGTACTGTAGACTAATCACACCTGTATTAACATCACACTGTATCTGACTCTGATTCAATGCCAAAACACTCACCAGCTGGTCTAACAGAAAGGGGAGGTTCCCTCTGATATACAGGAGACCATAATACAGTATGGTATGATATCATGTCTTTCCTGTAGGTGGAGTTACAGCTCAACTAATCCATGTGGACTCCAGACACAACCAAAAGAGAGAGCCAAGAGCCAGAAATCTTGCTTGTTTGTAGGTGACCAAATACTTATTTTCCACCAGAATTTGCAAATAAATTCATAAAAAAATCCTACAATGTGATTTTCTAGATTTTTTTTCTCATTTTGTCTGTCATAGTTGAAGTGTACCTATGATGAAAATGACAGGCCTCTCTCATCTTTTTAAGTGGGAGAACTTGCACAATTGGTGGCTGACTAAATATTTTTGGCCCCACTGTATACAGAAAGACTACAGTAGTTATAACAAACAGGTCTCTCTCTCCTCTTCTGTAACAACCTCTTTATCCTACCCCCTCCTTTTTCGAACATTCTGTTAAAAATCGCACAACATTTCAGCGTCCTACAGCTTCCACACGATGTCGCCAAAAACGTCATTTTCATTGACAAAAATCCTTTGAGACATAACCAATAGATCCGTGATTCCATCCAGCCTACCTCAATCGATTTTGGAAGATTGAAAATGGACACTGTTTTCTTGTGTAGCTGCTATTGAATACAGATCACCCAGTGATCAATTTGATCGCTTATTAATGTTTACAAATACCTAAAGTTGGGTTATAAAAGTAGGTTGAAGTGTTTTGTCAAAGAATATAGGCAACTTATATAATTTTTAAACATGACGTTGCGTGTTGGAAGAGAGCTTTTTTCCTGATGCAGACAGGCTATACAAATGGATATTTTGGGATTCATCAACGGATTGAATCGGGAAAAAGACCAATTTGTGATGTTTATGGGACATATAGGAGTGCCAACAAAGAATATCATCAAAGGTAATGAATGTTTTATATTTTATTTCTGCGTTTTTGTGTAGCGCCGGCTACGCTAATTCTTTTGTTTACGTCGCCTTAAGGCATTTTGGGGTGTTGCATGGTATCAGATAATAGCTTCTCATGCTTTCGCCGAAAAGCATTTTAAAAATCTGACTTGTTGGCTAGATTCACAACGAGTGTAGCTTTAATTCAATACCCTACATGTATATTTTAATGAACGTTTGAGTTTTAACGAGTACATTTAGCATTTAGCGTAGCGCATTTGCATTTCCAGGTGCCTACTTGAGACGTCTGCGTCTCAAGTAGGAGCAAGAAGTTTAACTGCTCTGTTCCAGCGTTCTTCAGTCTCCATCTTCAGTATTTCAGAGTTCTGGAGAAGCTGCTGTCCTGTTCACACACTCTCCCCAGCTACAACACCATACTGTGGTATCAGCAGGTGGAACACACTCTCCCCAGCTACAACACCATGCTGTGGTATCGGCAGGTGAAGCTGCTCTGATATATCTACCATGATGGGGTAAACCTAGAGACTGATAGCAGTGTCTTAGACCGCTGCCTCACTAGGGCGGCTCCCTCCACAAAGTTGTTAATGTTTATCAATTGCCTTGCTAAAAGTATCAAAATACTAAAATACTACACAGGACTCTTAAATAATTTAATTGAAATGTTAATTGTATTTTTTGATCACAGAAACAATGAGAAAATATGGAAAAATAAATAATGAAATGCACAAGCACCAAGTAATACATTTGGGCCAGATTACTTTCACCGAAAATCGGCCCGAGATCAATCCCCACATCCTAGCTATAAGTAATACGTGACATTACATACTTCGGGTAAAATAGACTTTCCCTAGGCATTCAACGCCATTGACCATTCCCTACTCATTCATAAACTGTCTGAAATGGGCCTAGACAATAAGTCTTGCAAATGGTTTAAGAGCTATCTGACAGACAGGACACAACGTGTGCGTTCTGATGGTGTTGAGTCTAGTTTCCTGGATATTAGGTGTACCACAGGGGTTAGTATTGGGACCAGTTCTCTTTACTATTCATATTAATAATATTGGCCTTTGTATTAAATCCCTTCATATTAATCGGTATGCAGGTTATATGGTTATGTATGCCATAGCACTGACCGTTAAAGCTACAGTGCCTTCAGAAAGTATTTATACCCCTTGACTTCGTCCACATTTTGTTGTGTAAGAGCTTGAATTCAAAATGGACTAAATAGATTTTGTTGTGTAAGAGCCTGAATTCAAAATGGACTAAATAGATTTAGTTTCGCACCCATCTACACACGTTACCCCTAAAAGAAAAAGAAAAAACATGTTTTTAGAAATGTTTGCAAAAGCATTGAAAATGAAATACAGAATTATCTCATTTACGTAAGTATCCACACTCCTGAATCAATACTTTGTAAAAGCACCTATGGTGGTGATGACAGCTGTGAGTATTTCTAGGTAAGTCTCTACGAGCTTTCCACACCTGGATTGTGCAATATTTGCCCATTATCATTTTCAATAATAAAGACAGTCGCACACTCCATTGCCATAGATTTTAATGCAGATTTATGTCAAAACTGTAACTTGGCTTCTCAGGAACATTATCTGTACTCTTGGTAAGCAAAGCAACTCCAGTGTAGATTTGGCCTTGTGTTTTAGGTTACTGTACTGCTGAAAGGTACGTTCCAGTGTAGATTTGGTCTTGTGTTTTAGGTTACTGTTCTGCTGAAAGGTACATTTCAGACTGAACCAGATTTTCCTCTAAGATTTTGCGAGTGCTTAGCTCCATACCGTTTATTTTTATCCTGAAAAACTCCCCAGTCCTTAATGATTACAAGCATACCCATAACATGATGCAGCCACCACTATGCTTGAAAATATGGAGAGTTGTACTCAGTAATGTGTATTATTGGATTTGCCCCAAACATGACACGGTTGTTGCTATCGTGCTCTAATGTGACTAGAATGACGTTGTATACGACAGCCAACTTTCCGGGACATAGACATGTCTTATATTGGCAGAAAGCTTAAATTATTGTTAATCTAACCACAGTGTCCAATTAACAGCAGCTATTAGTGTGAAAAAATACCATGCTATTGTTTGAGGAGAGTGCACAACAACAAAACACTTTTATCACGGGAATTGGTTTGATACATTCACCTCTGAAGGTAAATAACATACTTATATTAGGTCATCTTGCTGTGATTTGTCATCCTGAGGGTCCAGAGATAAAATGTAGCATAGTTTTGTTTGATAAAAACCATTTTTATGTTCTACAGTTTGACCCCACTGTTGTCTCTGGCTCCACACCCAACCCATCCGGCCATCTAGATGTGTGATAGTTGGTTTAAAAGCTAATGATCCATCATGTATTACATTCCTGGGAGTGTGTAAACTTACATTTTTTTATTACCATAGCATGTTTGTATGTTCTCTATAGTTATGTAGTTGAAAATTAATAAATTGCCCGAAAATGGCACATTTGGGCAAACTCCTAGCAGACTTTATCCAAAATATTGTGCGGTAATGTAATTCTTCACTGGATCAGTCTGAAAGATGGTTTCATCACATACTGTAGGGGGACCTCTAACTCTAGTTCTTCTAATGTCTGATGGTCTCATCACATACTGTAGGGGGACCTCTAACTCTAGTTCTTCTAATGTCTGATGGTCTCATCACATACTGTAGGGGGACCTCTAACTCTAGTTCTTCTAATGTCTGATGGTCTCATCACATACTGTAGGGGGTCCTCTAACTCTAGTTCTTCTAATGTCTGATGGTCTCCTCACATACTGTAAGGGGACCTCTAACTCTAGTTCTTCTAATGTCTGATGGGTTCATTGTCATGATCATGTAATCAGTCATGTTCACAGTGAGGTCCTATGAGCAAGCTTTACAGTACAGGCATCCTGACACTCCCTCTAACACTGTCACTATCCACCACGCTGAAGGAAACATGCTACTACAACAGCCAATCTCCTTTCACCTCAGAGCTTCATCCAGGAGGCACTCATATCACATCATCATCGTCTTCTTCAGCATATTCATCATCTTCATCATTATCTTTTTCTTCATCATGATGTTCAGAGTTCTGATTCACCTGGCAGCTCTACCACTCTGGGTGACAGGTATTAAATCACTTAAGATGAGAAGCCTAACGATACTACGAATGTCATCAAACTGAAAAAAAATATCCTTTCTCTACCTCTCTCCTCTCTCTCTCTCCTTCTCTCCCCTCTTCTCTCTCTCCCTCTCCTCTCTCTCTCTCCTTTCTCTCTCTGTCCACAGGGCAGTTGTTTAGTAGCATGGTTCATCAGAGGCCTGTGGCACTAACAGAAGGTCCTGGAGGAGACGTTCAACTCACCTGCAGCCATACGATCCCTAACTACTACATGGTACTATGGTACAAACAGTCAGCAGGAGACACTGCTGTGAAACTCATTGGTTATGCATATACCAAGTCAATAACCATGGAGAAATCATTTGAAAAGCACTTCAATGTGAGTGGAGACGGTGGGAAAGAGGCTTATCTTCATCTAGTGAGTCTGAGAGGACCTGAACACAGTGCAGTTTATTACTGTGCAGCCAGCCAACACAGTGATGTAGCCTCCCTCCTGTTCTCTACTAAAACCCTGTCTGATGGTAATATTAGACCACGGCTCAGAACACCTGCATCTGAGGTTTGACTTTGACTCAGTGCCAATGAATAAACACATGTGGATGATGGCATAAGGTGATATCTGTCCTGGTACAGTTTACCAGTATTTACAGTTTAGATACCGGTATGTTCCACAATACACCTTTAAGTTGAACCTGTAGGTGAACAAGGGATCTGTTTGTGAAACGGATGTGAAACGCTAGCTTAGTTAGCGGTGGTGTGCGCTAAATAGCGTTTCAATCGGTAACTTTCAATAACTTGCTCTGAGACCTTGAAGTAGTAGTTCCCCTTGCTCTGCAAAAGCCGCGGCTTTTGTGGAGCGATGGGTAACGATGCTTCGAGGGTGACTGTTGTTGATGTGTGCAGAGGATCCCTGGTTCGTGCCCGGGTATGGGTGAGGGGACGGTCTAAAGTTATACTGTTACACTTGAATATCAACACAAGTTCTGACGTCAAAGTGATGTCATTTCCTTCCCCTCCGGCAGCTCAGTTCAGCTCCCCTTCTCTATTGACTTATTCTCCTCTCCCCCCTATGGGCTCTGGTCTAAAGTAGTGCACTAGAAAGGGAATAGGGTGCCACTTGGGATGCTGACATACATTTGACACTCCCACTAGATGACATGACATCTCTGACTATCTGAAAACCCTTTCTCCTTGTCCATGTGACTCTTCTCTCCAGAACCATCAACATGATCAAGCTTCTCATACATGTAGCAACTCTACCACTATGGGTGACAGGTACTAAATCCCTCATGAAAGATAGATTTACTACTGAAATATATTGCTGTCAATATGCTGAGTATTACTGTATATTTCATATGGTCTGTTTTCATCCACAGGGCTGTCACAAACAGACAAAGTTCACCAGACTCCTACTGCAATACTAAAAGGACCTGAAGACAAAGTTAATCTCTCCTGCAGCCACACTGATTCAAGTTACAACATGATACTGTGGTACCAACAGTCAGCCCAAAACACTGCTCTGAAACTCATTGGGTATGTGAGATACACCAGTCCAACGGTGGAAGATTCCTTTAAAGGGCGTTTTGATGTCAGTGGAGATGCTGCAGCTAATAAAATGGCGTATCTACATTTTCCCAAAGTGACAGAAGCTGAAGACAGTGCAGTGTATTTCTGTGCTGCTAGTGAAGCACAGTGTTTCACTATACCCTCTCTCCTCTACAAAAACCCTCTCTGATCCTCTCATATAATACTGACTACAGCTCTATACACCTGCACCTGTCTTCAACCACTTCAACAACACTTTGCTATGAACCATTTGATATCAGACAGATGGTAATGATACTGTTATAAGTGGCTAGTTTAGATGGTGTAGGTGCACTTCCTCAGTTCTCCACCAGGAGGGAGTGTTTCTCAACACACATTTAGAAAATGCTGTATTTTTTTTAGATATTTATTTTATTTCACCTTTTTTTAACCAGGTAGGCTAATTGAGAACAATATCTAATTTTCAACTGCGACCTGGCCAAAATAAGTTAAACATGGAATAAACAAGCGTACAGTCAATAACACAATAGAAAACAAAAGAAAGTGATGAAAACCTGCCTCAGAGCGCTCAGGACCTCAGACTGGGGAAAAAGTTTACCTTCCAACAGGACAATAACCCTAAGTGCTTCAATCTAGAAAGGGAGATATGAGTCTCCAGTTTCAGCGATTTTTGCAATTCGTTCCAGTCACTGGTAGCAGAGAACTGGAAGGAAAGGCGGCCATGACCATTTCGAAAGGCAGCCCTGACCATTTCGAATCCCACCTTACCTTCTTCGCTGTGCAATCCGGTTTCCGAGCTGGTCACGGGTGGACCTCAGCCATGCTCAAGGTCCTAAACGATATCATTACCACCATCGATAAAAGACAGTGCAGCCATCTTCATCGACCTGGCCAAGGCTTTCGACTCTGTCAATCACCACATTCTTATCGGCAGACTCAACAGCCTTGGTATCTCAAATGACTGCCTCGGCTGGTTCACCAACTATTTCTCAGATAGGGTTCAATGTGTCAAATCGGAGGGCCTGTTGTCCGGACCTCTGGCAATCTCTATGGGGGTGCCACAGGGTTCAATTCTCAGGCCAACTCTTTTCTCTCTTATATCAATGATGTCGCTCTTGCTGCGGGTGATTCCTTGATCCACCTCTACGCAGACGACACTATTCTGTATACATCTGGCCCTTCTTTGGACAATGTGTTAACAAACCTCCAAACGAGCTTCAATGCCATACAACACTCCTTCCGTGGCCTCCAACTGCTCTGAAACGCGAGTAAATTTAAATGCATGCTCTTCAACCGATCTCTGCCCGCACCCGGCCGCCCGACTAGCATCACTACTCTGGACGGTTCTGACATAGAATCTGTGGACAACTACAAATACCTAGGTGTCTGGCTAGACTTTAAACTCACCTTCCAGACTCATATTAAGCATCCAATCCAAAATTAAATCTAGAATCGGCTTCCTATTTCGCAACAAAGCCTCCTTCACTCATGCTGCCAAACATACCCACGTAAAATTGACAGTCCTAC